>NC_048220.1:147013291-147073659 GCF_002007445.2 Ailuropoda melanoleuca | reverse complement strand
GAGGGCAGCGGCCACGCTCCGGGCGGGTCCCCGCTGCTCCCGGCGGCGGCGGCGCCATGGACGAGGCCGTGGGCGACCTGAAGCAGGCGCTGCCCTGCGTGGCCGAGGCGCCGACCGTGCATGTGGAGGTGCACCAGCGCAGCGGCAGGTGAGCCTCGAGGGGCCTGGCCCGTGCCCCGGGGGCGCTCGCGCGGGGCCGGGCAGAAAGGGTTCCAGGTTCTGGCGGGAGCGCGGAGGCGCCGTCCTCGGACCGTGCGGCGGCGTCTGCTCTGCACCGCCGGCCGTGTGAGCCCCGGGGTCGGCCCGGTGGAGATGGGTCTTCTGGGTGCGGCCCGGGGGGAGACCCTCCCAGAGCGGCCTGCCCCCGAGGGACGGTCCCGGGGCTGCGAGGGTCGCAGTGTGGAGGGAGCCGGCGTCCCAGAGCCAGCCGGGGTCCTGGAAGCCTCCCGTGCCCCCCTGAGAGCGCCAGGTTTGTCAGGTGAATCACAGGGCTTGGGCTCCTGCGAAAATGCATCCCCAGGCGCTGGGAGGTTTGTTCTTTCACTTACGGTCGTCAGAGCCAGCGCCTTCCTGAGCGCGGCTTGTGCGGGGCCTGGTGCCCCAGCAGGCACCTCGTTCACATTTCATGCTGACCCACCTTCCAGGCCTGGTCCCGGGCACCTCGGAAGTGCTGACCCACCTTCTGGGCCTGGTCCCGGCACCTTGCTCGTGCTGACCCAACTTCTGGGCCTGGGCCTGGTCCTGGGCACCTCGGGAGTGCTGCCCCACGTTCGGAGCCTGGTCCCACCATGGGTGTGCTAACCCACCTTCTGGTCTGCTGGTGTAGCGGGAACCATTGCTGCTGCACCCCTCTCTGAGGGAGGCGAGCCCGCTGCTGCACCTTCTCCTGTATCAGTCTGATGTGAATACTTAGCATTACAGTCTTGTTCTAAGCTGAGATCTCATCTTTCTGTTTCCTTTGTTTCCCCAGCACTGCAAAAAAGGAAGACATAAAGCAGAGCGTTAGAAAGCTCCTGAACAGACATAATATTGTGTTTGGGGACTACACATGGACTGAGTTTGATGAGCCTTTTCTGACCAGAAACGTGCAGTCCGTGTCTATTGTTGACACAGAGTTGAAGGCGAAAGACCCACAGGTACTTAATTCTCCATGAGGAGAAATCATTAATCCCTTGCTGAATACAGAGTCAGTGTCATGAGGGCGCCTGGCTGGCACAGTCAGTCTGTGGGGTGTGCAATCTTGCTCTTGGGTTCATGAGTTCAAACCCGACGTTGGGCATAGAATTTACTTTTAAAAAAACAAAAAAAGTATCATGACTATGTGCTTGCTCCTTTGCTGGTCTGTTGTCAGAAACTGGCTGATTTATCTGTTGGTTTGTCAGAGGAGCACCGGCTCTGTGAAGAGCCAGGTGCTGGGAGTGGATGTGGTCCCGCTCTCAGGATGCTCACAGCACAGTAGGGGGACAGATGGGAAACCAGAGGCAGGATACAGCACAGTGGGGTGGTGGGCTATGCTGATGAGACCCCCCTGCCCGTTCCCTGTTCTTGAGGTTAGCAAATGTCTGTGGCGTGCTCAGTGAGCATAGGACCATAGGAGGCATGGGGGCTGCAGCTTCAGAGAGGAGATGGGCTTTCCTTCCGGAAGGTCTTCGTCTAGTCCATTGTGTGGACTACCTCACCCACCATCTTTGTGTGAGAGGGGAGATGCTTTGGGGCATTTCTGTTGCTATAAAAACAACCCGAAGTGTCTGCCTTGGGAAGATGTATCATCTATATCTGTGTGGTTCATGTCTCATAAAGAACCGGTTTGGAAGGATTGGCTTGGCACTGAAATTTGCTTGCATTCATATACTGGGACTAACACTTGTGGCTTTGTGAGTTTTATCCATCCTACCTGATTCTGGCCCGCCTGAAGGAAACAGAAGAGCTTTCCACACTACTGAGGAGGACAGATGAGAGCAGCCTAACCGGAACTGTTAAGCGTTTTAACGTTCTCATTTTTGAAACTGCGGGTTCACCTAGAGGAATGTGTCTTTAACAACAGTTATGTAATTTTATAGAGATAAGTAGTGATGTTTTACATGTTGTTAATAATACCTGATGATTTGAAATATCTTAATTGTCCGTCAGTCAGAGGTTGGCTAAGGAAATGGTACAGCCACACCCAGTGTGGTGTAGCTTTGCAGAGTATGTGCTAGATACCTGTGCACGGCCAGAGAACATTCCCAAGCTCTGCGAGGGGGAAAGGCACAGTTAGAAAACTGTGCAGTCGAATCCGTGTTTGGTCAAATATGTGTTTTGGTCATAGACCAAAACATGGGTGAGGTTGTGGGGGGCTTTGGCATTCTTCATTCTGTGTTTTTTGTATTTTTGTATTTTTGTATTTTGTATTTTGTATTTTTGTATTTTGAATCCGTGTTTGGTCAAATATGCGTTTTGGTCATAGACCAAAACATGGGTGAGGTTGTGGGGGGCTTTGGCATTCTTCATTCTGTGTTTTTTGTATTTTTTCAACAAGCACGTAACTTTCATGATTACAAAGAACAATAAAGTCCTTTTTTGGATAAAGGCAGGGCGCGGGGGGGAGTATTTTAAAAAGAGCTAATACTTAAACTGAACACGACAGTTTTTCTACCTAATGTAAGAACTACTTTCTGACATTCTGCATGTTCGATCTTTGTTTTTGGACGTTACTATCTAACTTTGATGACTAGAATTAGGAAGCGAGTTCTTTTCAGTTTGTGTGGATTTATTTGATTTCCCTTCTCACCACAGCCCATTGATCTGGGTGCCTGCACAGTTGCACTTCACGTCTTCCAGCTGAACGAGGGTGGCCCCAGCAGTGAGACTCTGGAGGAGGAGACAGAGAACATCACTGCAGCGAGTCACTGGGTCCTGCCTGCAGGTGCGTGATGGTGGCAGCGGGCGGGCCACACCCAAGACACAAGGCCAGACGTTGGGATGCGCCCTGGCTCTCCAAGTCAGCTGAGGAGTTTGTATTCGTCCCTTTGTTTTGTAGGCTCTCAGCGTGTCTTATTTCTTGTTAAACGGAAAGCATATCACAAAAGAGATCTCCACTGTAAGACTGTGTCCTTTAGGCAGGGCCCTCTAAGACGGTGCTAATTGAGAATCTGAAGGTGCTCCTCTTTTCCTGCCCAAGTGCTCACCTACTGAGCCACTCCTTCTCTTTGCTTCTCTGTGGACTTTGCCATGGTTCTAGCAGGTGGAGTCCTGGGGTTAACTCAGTCCTCGGGGCTTATGTCTGAGGTCCTGGTAGCCGGACTAGACCTGCTGCTGCCCTGCCCAAGTGCTGGCTCGTGGGGAGAGTGGTGGGTCAGGGTCCGTGCTCGTGGCAGGTCCACGAAAGACGATTGTGTGTGGTAACGTGACAAGAAAGTAACTCTGTACTCCATTTGATTATCTGTCAAAAGTTATGCGACTGGCAGTTATTTAGCCTCTTTAATTTTAAGAATTCAAATATTAAGAAAAAGTTAAAAAAGTTAACTTCCCTATTATGAGAATCTTAGCTGGCCACGTGTGGAACAATGGAGAGCATCAGTGGCTTAGAGCAGACCTCAGTGGTCGGTGTAATGCCTGCTTTCCTAAAATTAGGTTTTTGTTTTATTCTCTCCCAGCTGAATTCCATGGGCTTTGGGACAGCCTGGTATATGATGTGGAAGTCAAATCTCACGTAAGTTGCTATGTTATTTTCCAAGAAGGCCAATTGTTTGAAGTGGGATCAATATTGAGTTCTTCTCCAGCATCTTGGAGCCCTTTGACTCAAGTAGGCATTGGGAACTCACGCCCACTGGCAGCCCATGTCTTGCCGAGCTGGTCTCCGGGGGGAGGAAGGGGAGGGTGGCCAATGTGAAGACAACTTTGACTGTATTGTGCTCTTAAGAACCCATCGGGACCGAGGAGGCAGGGCCAAGGGGCAGACAGAGCAGGTGGGCAGGCCTGAGCAAGCACCAGCTTGTCTGAACCCCGTCCAAGGGGCAGGGTCCCCCTGCATGCTGTGGGGAACCATGGAGGTCCGTCCCCCTATCCCCCCAGGCTGTGAGAACACAGAGTCCTGGCTGCTATCATGAGCACATGTGCTGCTGCTTGCCCACTGCTATGTTGTCCCCGAGGTAGGAGACATTTATCACGTGATAAGTCTCGTTCTTTTGTTGATCTTGGCATTTTTAGTGGAAGTGACCTTGTGCTTGTCCTTTATATTTACGATAGTAACAGCCAGCCTATTCTTGCGTTTCGAGCTACCTCTAGAGCGGAAGCCTGTGAGGCATCCACAGGCAGAGCTGCTGGCGGCTTCTGAGGGGTGCCCGGTGCCTGTCCCCCTCCTTGGGCACAAGCCCCAGCAGCGCATCTGGTAGGAAGCTTCGCCTCGTCAGCACCTCTGACTGTGTTCTACCTTCGTTCACTCAGCTTCTCGATTACGTGATGACGACTTTACTGTTCTCGGACAAGAACGTCGACAGCAATCTCATTGCCTGGAACCGGGTGGTGCTGCTGCACGGTAAAGCCTGTGGACTTTGTTATTGAACGAGATAAACTGTGTGAGATCAGGCTTCTTTACTTGTCCCGTGGACCTTCTTTGAGGAGTTACCGTTCTGTTTTCTGATGCAGCCAGAATTGCCCTAGAATGTCCCTTCCCTGAGAAGCCAACCCAGCTCACATTACTCTGGCCACCTGCTACCTGACCCTTCACTTGGCAGCCACCTGATGATTGCCTTGTGACTTTTCTGCATCATTATCAAACTTTTCAGATAACTGCCTCATTTCCCCAAGTGATCATATGATTCTTAGGGCAGAAATTGCCTCACGTTTCTTTGTAGTGTCCTTAGAGCTTCACTTTATGACCGAAAACTGCAGCAACCATACTCCACTGAAATTCTGTCTCAATCTTCTCTGAGGAAAACACTGGGTTTTTTCTTTTTTGTTTCTTTTTTTTTTTTTTTAAATAATAATTTTTTATTATGTTATGTGAGTCACCATACAGTACATCTGTAGTTTTTGATGTAATGTTCCATGATTCATTACTTGCATAGAACACCCAGTGGTTTTTTCTTAATGTCGCCGGTGAGGAAGGAGTCGAGAGAGTACCCAAGCGAAGTGGGAGCGCCGCGTATTAGCTCCTTACGCCAGTTCAGGTTATAGGCTTCTCTGCAGTCCTGGAAAGCGTCTCTGAAGCAGCAGATACGCTCGGCACATGGTCCTGATACTAGGTCCTGAGTGGGCCATCGATAGGTACCTTAATTAGCAAAGTAGCTAATTTTCTCTTAAGAACTGGTTTTGTGTCTTTTTCTTAATTATCGAGCGTGTGTGCGGAGTGTCAGAGTTGCAGGCGCCCGCATTTCCTGGCAGAAGCGTTTCCTCTCCACGTCGGTCATCTCAGAGCTGCTGCCGGGCTCTGCGCCGAGTGGCCCACGGGAGAAGCAATACGAGTGGGGGTCCTCCCCTGGCTGCCATTCTGGTTTAGCGTGGGCCCCAGTGAGACACTTGTCATGAGGGGTGTTTGACCTTGCACAAGGTGCCTTAGTGAGTGGATTTTGTAGCAGACACGTGGGGACAAGGAGGGTGTCGGTGAAGACGCCGACCGGGAAACGTAGCGCTCCCTCAGGATGCTGAGGGGACCCACGTCCAGGAGGCACTGCTGTGTGGGGGCGTGGGAGCTAAGACCAGAAACACAAGCGGAGTTCCAACTGGGAGGAAAAGGGAAAGACTCGTGAAGTGTGTCGGTGATGTTTTACGGCATTCACGCTGCTGGCGGACTGCTTTGTGCGTTAGCAAGCGGTCCTCGGGGGGGCAGCATTCCTAGCGTGGACTTCTCCCTACCTCGCGTGCGGTGCATAGTGGAACTGCTGTTTGAAGAAATTTGTTACAACGCTGACGTAACACATCTGCTTGGGCTTTGTTGCAGGTCCTCCGGGAACTGGAAAAACATCCCTGTGTAAAGCATTAGCCCAGAAACTGACCATTCGACTTTCAAGCAGGTAACTTCTGGTAATTTGAGAAAGGAGAGCAGAGGACGGGATCACTTGCTTCTCATTTGTGCACAGAGGTGTTTTTATTTTTCAGTCGCTTCCCTTGACTCTGTACGCAGCCCCTCTGTTTCAAGGCAGGTTCACCAAATCCTCTGTACTCAGCGGTGCCGAGTGAGGGTCTCATTCTTTTAAACTGATGGCGCTTGCTTTATAGTCAGCACGTGGTCTTTCTGGTGACTGTCCTGGACGCATCAGAACACGTCTCTGCTCTCGGTGGCAGGACGCTTGGGTGGCAGCTCAGGATGCTTCCTGCTCTGGCTGATGGTCACCATTCTGGCACCTGGGAGGGGAGTGGCCAAGCCTCACAGGGTCGATCTGTGTCTTGAGCTCTGGCTGGTTCGTCGTGTTCCGACGTTACATGGCTGTTGTTTTAGCTGCCCCCGCCCCATTTTCTGGGAACCCATTTATTTGCATGTTAAATTGTCTGATGTTCCACAGGCCACTGATGTACTTTTTTGTCTTTTCAGGTTTTTAGAGTTTTATGTGTTCCATTTTGGGCCATTTTCCAGAATCCCTAATCTGCTTTTAATTCCATTCAGTGGCATCTTCATTCCCGAGAGTGTATTTTTCTTTTCTGGAGGTTGCACTTGGTTCCTTTTATGCTTCCCAACTCTCTGATGCGGTGTTCTTGCAGAATGCTCCAGGAGTGTGGGTTGCAGGGTCACTTGCTTCTCTGCTAATTCCGTCGTCGTTGTCGGTTCTGAGTATCTGTACTGCTGGGTGGCTCTCCTGCTTTGGGGTCAGTTTCTGCTTCTTGTCCTGTCAGCCGAGTTTTGATTGAATGCAGACTTTGTTTTTATTGGGTTTTGTTCTGGTGGGCATTTCGGTTACTTGTGATTTAGCGTGATCCTCTTAAGGTTTATTTTTAAGCTTTGTTGGAGAGGGGTCTAAATGGAATGCTGAAGTGAAGCCCTTCCGGGATCTCAGTTGGGCACCTGCGTCATAGCGGGTACTGTCCACTTTGGTCATTGGGAGTGTGAACATCCCACCTGCGAACACCAGGAACCATGCAGCTCACAGCTCTCCAGCCTCATGGAATTTCCCTCTTCTCACATACCTGAGTGTTCAGCAAAGACCCAGAAGGACCCTGTGATGATTCCTGGATCTTTATTCCTGCATATCTGCATCCCCTCTGGAACTCTGTAGCCTCCAGCTGCCTCAGGCTCCTCGAACTCAGGCCTCTGTGTCCAAGTCAGCACAGTGGCTGCACATTTCTTGGGTCCCATCCAGGGCTGTGGTTGGAAGGTGCCACAGGCAGAGAGCCAGAGCAGTTGCAGGGCCCCCTCATGTCCTGTATGTGGTGACAGTCCTCCACGCCTGCTGTCCAGTCGCTTTGCAGATGCTGTTGTGATTTTGTCTCATTTTCTGGTTGATCAATTTGGAGGGTTAATCTGATAATTGTCACTCAGTATGACTTTAGAAGAGGGAATTCTATGAGGTATACTTTAAATTAATCTATTATGTTTCTTTCAAAAATGTCCTGTGGTATTTTTATGTCGGGAAATTGCTCTATACCTACCCTTTATTCTGTGCTTGGCAACTCGGTGTTTGTCTTCACACACTGAAATCCATCTGTGTTTTAAAGATCTCTTGGATTGGTTTCCTAAAACACTGGAGCTGAAGATGTTACTCTAAGAAATACAACTCTCTGAAGTACAACTGTCTAGAAATATGCATTTATTTTTTGGCTTAGAAGTTGTAAGAAATCTTAGCTTTTGTTGTTCATTTTAACAAAATGCTTTAGAATTAAATTGTAATATTCAGCCCGATCTTCATTTCGTTAGGTTGTCTCTTCCCTCCCCTCTTTTGTAAACAGAATTAGTAAATGGAAAGCCAGTTATAATCTTTTGAATGTGATTATTTTTCTTGTGTGGACTTTCAAGGTGCAGAGGACCTGGCTCAGCTTCCCTTCTGTCTCAGTCTTGCTCCCAGTTTGCTTTTAGTTAGAACTAAGCGTATCCAGGTCGCAGCTGCCTCCCGTGCAGGCAGAGGGTCAGTGGGAGATTTCAGTCAGTACGTGCTGAGGTTCACTTTGGGACATCTGGGCACCCCTGGGCCCGGGAAGTAATTTTGTGCTGGGAAACAGATTGTCACGCTCGTTTTGGTTTTAGGTAAGAAGGAAAGCATGTTCAGCTCCAGCCAAAAAACTTCTTTGCCTGCCAGATTGCTACTGGTAATACTTCTTCCAGTGCTAGAGATGTGAGTTGTGAGTAGATTAGAAGTGAGGGAGATTTTCCTCTGCTTTGATTCAAATCAGAACACTGTTTGCTTCAGCCTGAACCACCGGCCACGCGTCACTAGGTTTTCATAATTGTTTGAGCCCTTGTTGGTATTACCTTAAGGTAACTCATGATTACCTCGGACCCGGGTTGGCAACTGGGGGTCTAACCAGTCAGTGGGCGGTGCTAAAGAAGGAGTGCTTGCCGCTGGGGGTTCTCTGTTCGTAAACCGATCGTCTTAACTCTGTTTTATCTTCCCAGGTACCGGTATGGCCAATTAGTTGAAATAAACAGCCACAGTCTGTTTTCTAAGTGGTTTTCGGAAGTAAGTATTGGCATCACTTCTGCTTGTCAGGATCGCCAGCCATGTAGTTGAAAAGGTGTCCCGTACAGTAGGCACACTTTCTCCTCCAAGGACGTGAGACATAGGTAACACGTGACAGTGTGGCTGACTTCAGGGTCAGAGGGAAGTTCCAGAACTAAGCAGTGACTTGGAAATAGCGTGAGGCCTGAGAGGACCCTCTGCTGGTCACATCCATACCTTTGGGTGGGACAGACACTCAACTTTCTCTGAGGGAGAGAACCCTCATTCTAGTGAGGGCTGCATCCTCAGCTGAGCACGCTCTCAGGACCCTGAGCCTCGTTCCTTTATTTGAATCGCGGGGCTCGGCCGAGGCGACGTTGTAGGTGCTCCTCAGCGCAGGGAAGGCCGCCCAGGCGCCTGAGTCAGTAGATCCCTCTGAGGGGTGATGACCCAGGACAGGGAGCACTTGTGAGGCATGCGCCCACCAGCTTGCGTGTTTGCATCCATGACCCGTCTTGTTCCTGGTCATGGGGACGGCAGGGAAACGGAAGGAGGAAGTGCACCGAGCACGAGGCGCCCATGCCGAGCGGCCCGGAGCTGAGCCGGCGTAGGTTCAGGCTTGCCGTCCTGGGGCACGGAGTGTGTAGTCGGCCTCCTTCCATGGGGTCCTGGCTTCTTGGATTTAGGGATTTCTCCAAGAGGCCGTCAGGAGGCAGTGGCCTTGTGGGGCCCCCTGGGCTCAGACCGAGGCTGGGCGGGGACCACGGGTGCACGTGTGCACCAGGCAGAGTGTAGCGTGCAAGTTGGCACTAAAGGAGTGTTTTGGTTCCAGAGTGGCAAGCTGGTAACTAAGATGTTCCAGAAGATTCAGGACTTGATTGATGACAAAGATGCTCTAGTCTTTGTGTTGATTGACGAGGTACGCGCGTCTGGACGTCACACCTGTGGCTGAAGCATATCCAACCCCTGGCTGGGCCCGGCCTCCCACCAGCACTCCAGCCACGCAGCCCACTCCCCCTCGGCCTCCCACACGTCCAGCTCCTGGCACAGTGGGCTCAGCACACCCCTTCGCTTGTTCCCCACTTGCTCAGTTGATGTATCCCACGGCTGTCCTTGGGGCCAGGAGCTGTCTCTTTCTATCTGTTGTCCCGTTCCCACAGGTGGAGAGCCTCACGGCCGCCCGCAATGCTTGCAGGGCAGGCGCCGAGCCTTCAGATGCCATACGCGTGGTCAATGCCGTCTTGACGCAGATCGATCAGATTAAGAGGTAATGCTGACGTGGTGGCCTCACGTGAGAAACCACAGGCAGGGTGTGAGGTGCCCGCACAGCTCCTCTGACTGGAAACACTTAGCTGCTACTAAGTATCAGCTCTGTCTTTGCCCATCTGAGGCGGTATGTGTGCTAAATGCAATGCTTAGGAATTAAGTGCTTCTACTGAACTACTAAAAACATAACACAGAATGTGAGTGTGGTGAAAATTCGCATGCTGCAGAGACGCATATGACGCGCGAAACACGCCACGCTCAAGCACTGGCGCCAACACCACCCAGGGTTTGTTGACATCGAAGCCCGGCGATGGTGAGCGTCACCGGCACACCCTTCATGGGGCCAGATTTCATACCTCTGCAGCCCAGCCTTGCAGGTCCAGGGTCTGTGGTCAGTGTACCCTAAGCTGATCCAGTTTTAGGGAGTGACTCCTAGTAACCTGACTCAAGGAAATGATGTCCAAACCAGAACCCCTGTGTGTTCTCTGCAGTGTTTCACCACCCCCCGCCGATCACAGTTCTCACAGTTAGTCCTGGGAGTGCTGTCCTGCACTGAGGGTGCCAGACTCCAGAGCACTGCTTGGAAGCTACTTGCTGCGTGTGGACCCACAGGGAACTGAATTGTGCTAAGGGCTGTTTCCTCCAGGACTTCAGCACAGTTTTACCACAGAGAGGCTCTGATTTCCCGAGATGCAGCTCTTGGGGTAGGCTGCAGGGGCTGCTTGCTTCCACCCCACTACAGGCCAGCCACGTGTGAGGTGCAGCCCCTCCTCATCTCTGCTTCCTTCCCTGCCCCTTCTCCTCAGTCTGGTTTCTACCTCTGTCTCCTTCACCTGAGGGCGACTGCTCTCCCTAGAGTTTTCTACAGCATCTGACCCCTGGCAGCCCCTCCCCTGCCTCCACTCTCCAGACCACCTCAGTTTCTGCCACTGGCCTCTCATCTCTTCGGGCAGCCTGGGCAGCCCGTGCCTGGCCGCCTCCCCTCTTCTGTTGCTCACCCTTCAGAGGCCTGCCCGTCCACCTGGATCATGTGTCAGGCACACTCCCAGGGCAGTCATTCCGCTCCAAAACCCCCATTTCCAGGGTTCCCACTGCACTGATGGCCTCGCCATGCAGCCACTGCTCGAGCCATAAGATGGTGCCCCAACATCTCTCCTGTTGCTGGCAGGTGTGGGCTCAGGAGGTGATGGAGACACACGGGCCTCTGGTTTCCCTAGTACCTTCCTATCCCCCTTTACTTCACACTACCTGTTCAGGCCCCTCAAGGTGACCCTTCCAGGCCTTCCTTTGTGTGGGCTCCTAGAAGCCCTGCACTCCCTGCCCGTACCCTCACTGGCTCACCCCTGCTCACCCTGTGCTATGCACCTGTTGCCAGACACCAGGTAAAGCTGGCCCTTCCAGGGGCTCCCCTGGCCATACAGCTTCCTGCAGCCTCTGGCCTGCTCTGTGCTGGCCCATGTTAGTGAACAGACTACACAACAGTGCTCTCTTTGCAGAGCTTAGAAGCTAAAGGGGAAAGCAGCTGGTAAACGGGATGAATAGTTCAACTCCGCAACTTGTGGGGGTTGTGAGAACCACGTGGAGAGCAGTCACCTGGCCATGCCCAGGCAGGTCGATGGGGGCAGTCGGGACTCTGCACACAAGTGAGAGCGTTGCTGCGCCGTGGTTGAGGGAGGAGAGGAAATAGTGAAGTGGGAGTCTAGGAGAACTTCCCAGAAGGCAGAGGAGCAGAGTGTCTGCTTGGTGCACTGTGTTGCAGCCAGGAGAGCCTGGTGGGGAGTTGGGGTCCACAGGCACTCAGGCGTGAACCTTGGGAGACCTTGTAGGCCGGTGTTGGGACTTGGGGTGCAGCCTGCTAGGGTGCTGGCCGAACACTAGAACCTTCATGGGCAGAGGGGGTGAGGGAATCACTGAGGCACCTGGTGACTGGCATGTGCTCCTCTACCTTCAGGCACTGCAACGTGGTGATTCTGACCACCTCCAACATCACAGAGAGGATCGATGTGGCCTTCGTGGACAGGGCTGACATCAGGCAGTACATCGGACCACCCTCTGCAGCAGCCATCTTCAAAATCTACCTCTCGTGTTTGGAAGAACTGATGAAGGTGCTGGGTGTCTTTTCACTCTTCTAGCAGTGGATTTCTCATTTTTTTTTCATTCCCTGACCTAGCTCTTTGTAGCTAATTCCAACATGGAGTGCGTTATCTGAATGTGGCATTAACGGTCTTAAGTTGAAAACTGCAGTTGTGTCTGGCAGGTTGAGCTGTTAGTTGAAATTGTGGCTACTGACTCAGTATTTTTGTTCTTTTGGCACAAAATGATGATCACAACTATTTGACCTACGACCTGCAGGGGTAAGTGAGTGGTAGGGGTACGGCCGTGGTAGCCTGCCAGCATGTCCTGGTCCACAGGGGCACCGCCTGACTGGAGGTCAGAGCTCACAGGGAGGTCATACTAAGGAGGTTGTCATTTATAGGCTGTTAGCAGCTGCAGTGTTAATGTCCCTTTGGTCCTGTTTCCTCACAGCAGCTATGAGTGAGATAACGCTCCTAGTCGATCTTGTGTGAATTACTCTAACAGGGACCTGCTTTGCACCTGGGTGCTAGGAGTTCTGGCACCGGGCATAGCAGGCCCGAGGCAGGCAGTACCTGCTTCAACAGGAGCATTCCTCAAACCTCTGAGTCTGGGAAACGTGCAGTGACCAAGCCGGCCAACGGATGGGGAGTTCCGTGGTGATTGTTGTCATGGTATCACTGTAGCTGGGTGGTGGGGGTGGGATTAACTCCTGCCCAGCATCACGGAGCTGAGGCCCTGATGCCCTCAGCAAGGATGACACAGCCTGTGACGGGATGGGAGAGCTGCCGTGGCATGTGCTTCCCGTCCTACTTTTCTGTGGCATGGAGACATGGAGGGGCCCCCTGGAGTTTTGACTTGAGGTACCAGGTAAACTCTAGAAAGTGTCGCTATCGAGATGTCTGTGTGATGGGATCCTGCTGGCGGTCATGCTCGCACCCGGGCTGTGCGTCCAGGAGATGGTCTAAGGTTTAGCCAAACGTACAGACTTTTTCTGTGAGCTGAGCATGTGGGACAGGGGTTGTTTCTTCATCAGATGATTTATAGGAAATTAAGATGTTCTGACGATGTAGTGGAGATTCAGCCAGTCCTAAAGGCTGTCACATGTGACCGGCCCACTCTCTGTCAGGAGCCGGCAACTCTCATGTGCACCCAGATGGCCTGTGTCGCTGCGGGGGGGGGGGGGCGGGCAGCGAGGGGCAGGCCCAGGGAAGCTGCTGGGAGTCCGAGGGAGTGTCATGTCTTAGAAAGCTGACAAGACTCCCACATACCCCCTGTATTTTAAATTTACCCACAGCTTTCACCAAACCTCCAAAACGTATGGAGAAAGCTGTTTATTCTGTTTTCTCTCTTGACTTCTTAGTCAGGAGTTCATGTTAGAAGTCATTCAGTAGTGGTCACTGAACACCCTGACCTGTTTAACACGGCTACTTGGCCAAGAATGTCCCACGTGCAGACACATGGCCTATGAGGGAGCTCCGGGGCCCAGATCCAGTGTCAGGCTGTGCCATCGCACCACACGTCTGATCTTGAAAACAAGTGGAGACTGTCCTTGAAAGGCAGGCCAGGTCCTGCTTCCTGGGCCCAACTTTGCTCCACTGGGTTGTGATACACCATTGAAACCCATTACCAGGCTGGCCTCAGCCCCTTCAAGTCCCTCGCTGCCCTGTCATGTGGTGAAGACACATCTTGACCAAAAGCACTGAAGAGGCTGGGTTGCTGCCGGTCTCTGAGACGTGTTTTGTCATTTGTATTTTTATCTGTGTTTGAAGGAGCAGGGGCATGTGTATGGGTGAGAGGGAAGCGGCCTGTGTCCTGGTGTGTCTGTGCTTGCGTTTCTGTGAGATGGGATATGGTTGCCTGCTCTCTGGGTGCTGTCCCCGTGGCCGACGGTGTGCGCTCCACCCCGCGGACTCTGCACTAACGCACGGTCTCTGTCTCCAGTGTCAGATCATATATCCTCGCCAGCAGCTGCTGACCCTCCGGGAGCTGGAGATGATAGGCTTCATTGAAAACAACGTGTCAAAGTTGAGCCTCCTTTTGAGTGAAATTTCAAGGTGTGAATTGACTTCATTTTTGTAACCAAGAGAAGTGTGTCTGTTATAATGGGTGGTTGTAGCTAACTGTAGCATCCTGGGGTAGTGGTGCGGGGTCAGAGGACAGGGAGTTGAATCCTGAGGCATTTGTTGTATATGGGCCGGGAGAGCTTCAAGAGCCTTTGACCACCCTGACCCCGGGGTTTCTGGGCCAGAGGGTGGAGGTCAGCTGCCCTCTCAGAGGCAGCTTTAGAAAACAGAAAACAGTGCTGTGCTTCTCTCTGAAAAGATAGACATTCAAATTAAGGCTCTCTTAACACACTGATGATTTCTTAAATGGTATTTGTTAAGGCTCTGGCGATCAAGGGCGTGAGCAGGGAAGGTGGGGAGATGGAGCAGAGCCTCAAAGGACAGAATTTGGATAAATTGGAGAGAAATGGGGATCGCCACAGGTGCCACACATGCAGGGGACCTCAGGTGGGTCTTACTGCAGAGGCCAGGTGGTGGCAGGAGCCTTCCAGGCTGTGTTCTGACCAGAGAGTGTGAACTGCATTCTGAAGCCATGAAGCTTGTGGAAGGTTTTGTTTGTTTGTTTGTTTTTAAAGATTTTATTTATTTATTTGACAGAGAGAGGCATTGAGAGAGGGAACACAAGCAGGGGTGTGTGAGAAGGAAAAGCAGGCTTCCCGCTGAGCAGGGAGCCCGATGCAGGTCTCGATCCTAGGACCCTGGGATCATGCCCTGAGCCGAAGGCAGACACTTAACGGCTGAGCCACCCAGGCGCCCCTTGTGGAAGGTTTTAAACAAAGGGATAGCCTGAAGAACACATTAGTTTTTGGTTAATCTGTTGAAGAGATATAAACTGGTTGAGATGGGGAAGGAGGGCAGTTCGGACACTTACACAAAAATCAACGCAGAGCAGCCTGGTTTCTGAGGGAGCCGTGCCACTGGCCACGCGCCCACTGTCCTGCGCACACTCGTAGGCAGGTGGCGCATTGGGGCAGCAAGGACCCTGTCCTGCCTGGGGCAGTAGCTGAGGACCAGGGGAGACCAGCCGTAGGGGAGGGGACATTCGGAGATGAGGAAAATGGCCTGAAACTACCCCCACACGTGGCTCTGTTGACAGGAAGAGCGAGGGCCTCAGCGGCCGCGTCCTAAGAAAACTCCCTTTTCTGGCTCATGCACTCTACATCCAGGTGAGTCACCGCAGCCTTCCCTGCCTTTGGCACCCTGCTGTCCTCACGACCGCTCTGTGTGGCAGGGTATGGCCTCGCTGTGAAGTTGTGCAGAACACCGTTGGGAACCTGATTTATCTCCATGTCTAAGTGATGGGCGCCTGGGTAGGGGGAGGAGTATGTCTCGCTGCCTCTGGTGAGGAGGTGTCCTGCTGGTGCCTACACGCCTCTGGGCCCTCCCTGGCCCCCACAGGGTGCTCGTGCAGAACAGCGCCTTGGAGTCCCTCCGCTTGCCCTTGCTGTGGCTGTGCCCCTGCTGCTGCCAGTGTGGGGGGCTGCTGCCAGTGGCCCCACCGAGGGCAGGAGCAGCCCACGTGCCTGTGTCTCCTTCCAGGCCCCCACCGTCACCATCGAGGGCTTCCTCCAGGCCCTGTCTCTGGCGGTGGACAAGCAGTTTGAAGAAAGGAAGAAGCTCTCATCTTGCATTTGATCTGAGCTCCCTGCCCGTGGGTTTCTAATCGTGAACACAACTATCGAGTGACGTCACTCCTCACGGCAGCAGCTGCCCAGAAGTCTCTGAACCCTCGGCCCAGGTCTACAGGCCAGAAGCCCACGAGGCTAAGCAGTGTTCCAAGACGTGTGTTGTGTTGGCATGTTTTTAAGATAAACGGCCTGTCATTTTCACTGTTGAAAGATGATAACTCGCGTTCTGCTTTGCTGTAAAGAACTGTCTAGATGTGCTCGTTCCATCCTGTGTCTGGTCGATCGGGCACAAAATGCTGACAAATGTTTAAAAAAGGCAATTACCATAGGTTTTAGGAAACCAAAGAGAACCTCTATCCCCTTAACTAATAATGTAATCATTGCATCGACAACATCCGCCTCCCTGAAGACAGAGGCAGCTCTCTGACCTGAGCTGCTCGTGCCGAGTGCACACGTTTCAGGGACTAACGAACCAAGGAATCCTATTTCTGTGTTCTAGAAATCGAGAAAAGAAATTCCAGGTAGAGGGTTCTTCACGGTAATCACTCATGGTGCTGTGTGGGAAAGGTGCAGCCTCCGCGTTGGGCGGGCGCGTGCCGCACAGCCTGGCGTCCGCGACGGGCAGCGTCCCGTGGTGCTTCTGCCGGTCGTTTTGTTCCTCAGTCATGTTCCCGCGGCGCAGGAGCAAGTGCACGTTAACAGTAGACCATAAACTGGCCGGTAGGTTTGTCTTGATTCCGAATGTGGTTTGCTCTTTTCTGATGCTAAAATTTTGTGGTTCGTGTTTTATATGCATTTTTGAGGGACATGTTACATTTTGTTACAGAACTTTTTAAGTATTAAAACGTTTTCCCCAGAATTTTCTCATTGTGATTCTCTTATCGCTTCCCAGTGCTCTGAATTTTATTGCAACATTATTCACCTGATTATTTAGGCTTCAGTCTGTCTGGTGCTTTGAGGTATAAGAAGGGACCGTGCCTGTTTATGGGAGTGGCACTGAGAGCCAGATTCAGAACCCGGACCCACTCCTGCTTGAGAGACCAGAGCCTGATTCTGTGCTTTCCTCGAAACCCTGAGATGGGGGTGAAAGTGGGGTCTGTGGGCACTCGGGTCAGGAGAAGAAGGGTATGCCATGCTCCAGGACTGGGGGACCCTGAGAGAACTTCATCTCACGAGTTTGCTACTGAAATGCCCGATACCCAGGTGCCCAGATGGAAGGAAGGGGCCAGGGACCAGGCTGATGCAGATAGGTGGAAAAACAGGGTGAGGGAGACGCGCAGGGGAAGGAGAACCCTGGAGGGACAGACTAGGTGGGGGTGGGGCCCCAGAGCCAGGCCCTGTGGGCAGAGGGTGAGATCTAAGGTTGGGGAAGTACACCAGACCAAGACCCATTTCCCAGAAAGTGGGCTCCAGAGGTTCTGTGGGTGCCGCTGATGTGTCTTCCTGTGGGCCACTAGAGGGTGGCCCTGCCCCGTGCAGTGGGACAGGAGGGGGTTCCAGGGCTCAGCAAGGGCCCCAGGACAGACAAGAGTGGTTAGCAGAGGCCATCAACACAGCCAGGCTCTGCGGCCCCCTCTCTCCTCCTCCCCATGTGCATGTCTGTGCCTCAGGGTGTGCGTGGGAGGGGGCAGCAGGGGCCACGGGAGCACAAGTGCTCTCGGCCCATCGTTCCTCCTCAGGACCACGTTCACTAGGCGTGAGGAAGGAGAAGGGATGGGGGCCGTCCCACCCACTTGGCCATCTTGAGGGGCCTGCTGAAGATGGGTGGGCCAAAGTGTGAGGAGGGAGGGTCACACCTGGGCCACCAGACACAGGTCCTGGACCGTCCCCTGGCACAGGCTGTCATGGGCACTTTGTGGGTGGTAGCCAAAACCCCCCCAGATGCTCATCGCTGAGCACGGCTAGATGCTCCGATGGGTTTGGGGCCGGGCTGGGGAAGGGGCTGTCCTGGCCACGAGGGGCAGGTGGGGCTATGTTCCTTACGGTGGGCAGCCCACTCCTCTGGTGAAACAGGCCAGAGTGCTGTCCCCAGGAGCCCACAGGGGCCATGAGATTGAACCGTGGGAGAGTGAGCACCACACAGGCAAGGGAGTGCATGTGTGACCGCCTTTCTGGGCCTCTTCTGAGTCCCAAATCAGGGGGCATGAGCCACGGACCTGAGGCCCCGTGGACCACCGTAGCCAAGAGGCCATACCTGGCAGAGAGGTGTGGGGACCAGGGCCAGTGGGGCCACCACTTAGCCAAGCCTGAGGGAGTCCACAGTCATCACAGGGTTTTTGGCCTCGAAAGGACCAGGCAGCGCCTGAACAGATGGGATGGGCGCACCCCTGCCCCCTTCCCTACCCCGTGCTGTTGGTTTTGGTAAACTGTCATGGGGGGTCAGTTCCGAGGTTTTCCCCAGCTCTCCCCACTGGAATGGGTCTCACCACAATGCAGGGACCCAATGCTGAGTGTGTTGTTTCATTCCCAACAACGGACGGCTCCTGTGAGCCCTTAGCTTCAGATGCCCGGCCCCTCCTCGCACAGGCCTGGGGCCCACCCACCCCATCCTTGGCTGCCGTGGCTCCACGTGGCCATGTTTGGCATCTTCAGGCCTCTAAGGGCTCCTGCACAGTGGGTCTGCTCATCCCTCGGATCTGTGCTAGGGGATCCAACCCCGTATCCTGAGAAAGTGCCTGAAGTCCTGAATTCTCACAGACCTGTGTTTCCCTCCAGCTGCCCCAGTGACACCCTGGAGTCTGGCGCAGGTGCTTTCTCTGCAGCTCAGTCTTGTGACTCCTCGGGTGTGGCGTCTTCCTTCCTCTGGGGGTCAGGCAGGTGCCCAGCTGGGTTGTGCTGTTTAGCCCTAGTTCTGGGGCCACTTCTGCAGGCTCGGAAGGTCCAACAAGTCGGTAGAGTTAGATTCGGGGCCCATTCACACAGATGCCCTATCCCTGGGTCATAGTCTGGGATCCCCCAGGACCCCTGAATGTTGGTGTCTCAACAGAGCACTCAATCGTCTTGAGTCCAGCTGCTTGACCACAGACTTCTCCACTTTTCTGCTGCATGAGCTGTGCTCCTCTGAGTGTCTGGAGACTCTGGCCCTCGTGCTTCTTCGCGGTTGTCCGGTGCTCTCAGCGTTTCCTTTTCTGCATGCAGGACGCCCTCACACCTTAGTAACTACCGCCCAGTGCCACTGTCCTTGCATCTGGCCAGGGCATCCCCACAGCTCAAGTGCAGGTGACACTTAGCCTCCTCTGACCCGCTGGCTGTGCACCTTCCCCACCAGGCAGTGGGCATCCCAACCAGGGAGGAAGCAGGATTAAGCGTGGGAGCCTTCAGACTGCCAAGCAGACCCAATGGTTTGGACTTTGTCAGCCAACGGGGCCGCTGGAGCAAAGATGGTCCATTGGCAGAGTCCCCTGTCAGGAGAAAGGACTGGTCCCTTTAACCACTCTGGGGGTCAGTTAAGAGCAAAGACATTTCATGGATACTGGCAGGAAACTCAGGACTCCTGGGTGGGAGAGGGAGGTCTTCATCTCTCATGGCACAGCAAGCAGCCTGAGTGCCATGCTCCCTTGTCCCTCTTGTCCCCGCACCCCACAGGGCCAAGACCTAGAGCAACTTATCACAGATGTAACCTTCTCTATCCTTCTCTCACCTTCTCACTTAGGACTAGAAACCCTCCTCTATCAGATGAGTGACCATTCATCATGAGAAGCCTGTTTTCTCTGTCATGTGAGTAACCATTGTTTGGCCAGGATTCTTCAGCCTCTAGACCATGAGTCGTCAGTAAGTGGACAGCTTTCTCGCCGTAGGCCGTCACTTATGACAGCAGACCTCCTGCTCCTGCCTCTTAAGCTCATCCGCGGACGGGAAACTGTGGCCAATCACGTGAGCTGTCAGTTCCCATGGCAACCCTTCTTCACTCTCTTCTGAGCTACCATTTATGACTGGAGAACTCTCTGTGACCATCGTTGCCATTTTCCAGTGGAATTCTTTTTTCTCTATCTCCTGACTGTCGTTTGTGGTGAAACGCTATTGCCATTTATGATTGGATCCCTCTATCCCCTAAGTTGTAGCTCAGGACGAAACCCACCCTTCTCTCCGTCACCATTTATAACTGGAACACTTCCTTCCCTACCAACGTACTGAATGTTTATTTCTGGAAACTTTCTTTTCGCTTTTCCGGAGTTGTCATTTTTGGCTAAATATGTTCCCTCGGGATTACCTGAGTTATAATCCATGACTGGCTACTTTCTGTCTTTATCACACGACTTACTCTTCGCGGTCAGACGCCTTCCTTCCTCCATGATTTCTCATTTATGCCTGGAAACCGTCCTTCTCTGTCCCCTGACTGCTGAGCCTACAGTGAAGGCTGACAACCCCCTTCTCGTCCATGTGAGTTATAACTTAGAATGAGGTCTGCTTTCCTCTGTCACCCAACTTGTGAATGGTCACTGGAAATTCTCCTTTCTGCAGCCCCTGAGCTCTCACGGGCATCTGCGGTCCTTCTTCCCATGTCACGGGAGTTTTGTGTGTGACTGAAAGCCTTGCGTGTCCCGTCATCAAGTTATCATTTGTGACTAGCACTCTCTCTCCGCACCCCTGAGTCACACTTGGTGATCGGAGGCCATCTTTGTATCTGCAGTTATTGTTTCATACTAGAACCCTTCCTTTTCCAGCATCTGCGTTACCAATTATGACTGGAGACTTTCTCATCAGCTCACACTTAGGCTTGAAACCTCTCCCCGTCGCATGGATCACAGCTTATGATGGAATCTTCTGTGCCGTTCCCTGTGTTCTCATCTTCGTGGCTCTGTCACCTTTCCTCATTTATCCACCTCAGTCACATACCCCCGGAAGTATGCTTCCTCTAGCATCTGGGCATAACTTGGGGCTGGAAACCTCTGTCTGCATCACTGGAGTTGGTAGGACTGAAATCATTCTTTCTCTGTCAAAACTGAATTCTCCTTTTTGACCAGAACCTTCTCTCCATGTTATCCGAGTCACCACTAATGACTATTCTATCTAGTGCTATTACTTATGAGTGGAGACTGTTTCTACCCAAGCGATCATTAATGACTAGAGGTCTTTCTCTATCCACTGATTCACCACGTGCCACTGCAGTCGTTCTCTCTCTGCCTCCTGTGTCACCATTTATGACCAGAGAGTCCTTCTCAACCATCTGAGTAATTCACAACTGGAAACATCCCTTCCTTGTCTGCCCAGTTGCCATTTGCAAGCAGCAACATTGTCTTTCGTCTCCTAAGTTTTCGGGCATGCAAGAACCGTTCTTCCCCATCGCCTGACTGGCCTACACAGAAGAAAAGACTCCATCTGTGTCCCCTGACTTGTCCCTGATGCTTGGAGCCCTTTCTTTCCCCTCGAGTTCTCTGGGGATGCTTGTGTTCCCAGATCCTCTGCACTGCACACCGGTTTGACTCCTCACAGTTTTCTTGTCTTCACCCAGTAGTGTTTTCCTGGAGAAAGAAAGCACGTTGAATGGCGGCTGTGAATTGTGTGTCCTGACTACTCTCTGTTGTTAGTTTGAGGCACAGACTTTGTCTTTGCGGCCACCTGGGAGGGAGCCCACTGTGAGCATTTCTTCCGACAGCGTGTCCCTGGTGGACTGGCAGAGCACGTTGTAAGGCGAGGTCGCTCCGGTGTGGGGCAGCGTCTGCTCGTTCCTGGAGCCTTTACTCAGTCTTCCTGAGGCCGTAAAGAAAAGGAGGCCCTCTCTCAACCACGTGGGTTGAGAGCGATTGCTCTAACAGAGGTTTGTGTTTTGTTTCTTCTTGAGTTTTTCAGAGAATAAGGGCCATTTGCTGGTGCTTGTTGTCGGTTTGCCGAGTCATGGTGCTGACAGCTGGCTCCAGCCGCTCCGGCTGGCCTGGGTCCTGGGCACGCGTGACCCCTCTGTGCTCTCCCGGTGCTGGGGGTGGTGGGGACAGGAGCTCAGTATCACGCGGGCCCTGCTGCTGTGCTGCCAGCTCCCGGAGAGGCTGTGTCAGCCCGCAGCTCCTCGTAAAGACAGGGATGTGTGATCCTAACTCCATTGACTCCTGGTGGCTAACGTGTTTGCTCCCACTTGCCCAGAGCTGCTAAACAGCCCTGTGAAATGCAAAACCAGTTTATTGGCCCCTTTATGCTAGATTCAGTTCCTTAAGATGGCCGTGGGCTTTGCCCTTCAGCTGGCTGCCCTTCAGTTGGCCTTGTGTCCAACAGCCAAGGGCCAGGGAGGGGATGCACCTGTGCTCACAGAGGCCGTGTGTGCCCGTGCTGCCCCTTGTCTCTGACCTTTGCTGCTGCATAGGACACCATGACGAGGAGTGATGAGAGTGAAGGATGTCTGGAGGGACACCAGCCACTGATCCCTCAGCCATCTGCTTCCTCCCCAGCCCTCCCTCCTGGTGCCACCACAGAGCCTGGGGGACCTGGGACAGCAGATCCTCAGGCATAGAGCCACCCTCACTGACATGCAGGTGGTGCTGGTGGTGTCTGTCCCTCCCCCACTTCTGTCCCCACCATGTTCCCTACCCCAGGTTCCTTTCCCAGGGAGCTGGAATGGGTTCCCTTCTCTTGGGGCCGGGCTGGTTTAGCCATCATTGGTGAGTCTTTCTGACAGAATGTTATTTTACATTGATTTGTGAGTTTTAAAGACCCGTGCTTAGGAAAGACAACTGCTTTGGACTATCTTAATTTCTCCTTTTGCTTAACAGCCACCTAGACCCACATAATTTATAACCCAGGTAAATAGAACGAGCTGTGTTTGGGGCCAAAGAGAGAGGACTGGCTAATGTCAGTGGTGTCCTGGGTCAGCTCTCTGTGTGGTGTTTGGGGTGGTGTTTGTTCCATCCACAGATGTTCACCTTTATTAAGTCTGTCCCAACTTAGTGTTTGCATGTCATACTTCCTGCAGGGGCCCAGGGAACTGAACACCGTGAAACTTTCCCCTGTGAGCACCTTCCCCTGTGAGAACATTCCCTGTGAGCATGTTTACCTCTGAGCACATTCACCTCTGAGCACAATCACCTGGGAGCATGTTTACCTGTGAGCACGGTCACCTAGACCTATATTCACCTATGAACATCTTCACCGTGAGCATTACCTATGAGCACATTCACCTAGAACTACATTTACCTGTGAGCACGTTCACCTGTGAGCACGTTCACCTGTGAGCACGTTCACCTGTGATTGGGGAAGGAGCACAGTTTTAAGTTGTCAAAGCAAAGTGAGCTGTAGCAGAGCACCTGGCAGGGCTTAGTTTATTTTACTCTGTGCTTTGGGGACTTGCTGTTAACACCTTGGGTAAATCAGGAAACGGGCGGTGATCTAGCAGGACGGTCCCCCTTCCTGGGTGTGCTGGGCGGAGCTGGCTGCTGATGGGGCCATGAAGCCCCAGCACCGTCTGGGTCAGGAGAGCAGGAGCCACTCAGGGGTGGGATCTGTCCGCCCACCAGTGGATAGCAGGGTTATTGTACTTTCTGCTGACAGACGGCCTCTTTTATTTACCTTTTGGAGAACAATCGGCAAGTGATCTGGCGAGTTTTTATTCAGCTTAGCTTTTGGAACAAAAGGAAGGATGACCTACTGCTTAAGTTGGCTGCACAGATGGGGAGACTCTGCCCGCATCCTGATGGAAAAGACAGACTTAGCAGGAACAGTGATGCAGGACAATGGGTCTGCCCCCTCTTTGTTTGAAATCAACCTGGAGTTAGTGAATGTCCTAGTTTCCTCCTCTGGGGCACGAAGGGCTGCCTGCTTGCCTAGTGTGAGAAGTATGGTGACCGCACTTCCACTTCCAGCCAGCAGGTGACACGCTGGCAGTTTACAGTGGAATATCACTCAGCCATCAAAAGGAACGAGTTCTCAACATTTGCTGCAACATGGACGGCACTGGAGGAGATAATGCTAAGTGAAATAAGTCAAGCAGAGAAAGACAATTATCATATGGTTTCTCTCATTCATGGAACATAAGAACTAGGAGGATCGGTAGGGGAAGAAAGGGATAAAGAAAGGGGGGTAATCAGAAGGGGGAATGAAGCATTGAGAGACTATGGACTCTGAGAAACAATGAGGGCTTCAGAGGGGAGGGGGGTGGGGGACTGGGATAGACTGGTGATGGGTAGTAAGGAGGGCATGTATTGCGTGGTGCACTGGGTGTTATACACAAATAATGAGTCATGGAACTTACATCAAAAACTAAGGATATACTGTATGGTGACTAATAAAAAATAAAATGGTCAAAGGCTTTGATCTCAAGGTGTGTGTAGGTAACGACCAACCAGACCCTGGTCTCATCTCCATAGAAGTTGGAGCTGACGACTGGTTTGCTCAGCACAAGCCCGTTAGTCGTCAAGACCGTTAAGTAGCCGGGGCTCCCAGACCTACAGGGACAGAGCAGGGGTTCTGGGATCGGCACACAACCTGACAGGCGAGCCTCGTCTGACCCCCTTCTGGGCCCCGTCTGACCCCCGTCTGACCCCCATCCGACCCCTGTCTGACCCCCATCTGACCTCTGTCTGACCTCCATCTGACCTCTCTCTGACCCCCATCCGACCCCTGTCTGACCCCCATCTGACCCCCATCTGACCTCGCCCTGGCCTATCTGGCTGGCGCGGCAAGTCTGTTCCTTTGGCTCAGCCCAGGTGCCTCATCCAAACGAGGGCAGTAGCCTCGAGGATTGTCACAACAGGATATTTCAGAAAGCACGTCCTGCTATCTCTGAGCCCCTTGCCCATCATGTCCTGTCTCGGTGCCTGTTTATTCCCCATGTAAACCCCACCGGTATACCTCTGTGCCATCACCAGCATCCTGTTAGTGAGTGACAGACTTGGAGCCACCCAACCAGGGCCACAGGCCAGCAGGGGGGCCCTAGGCCCCCACAAGGTGCAGCGTGAGGAGTGGGGCATCCGCGGCCCAAGCCAGCCACCCTCTGGTCCACCCCTTGAGACCGCCCATTCCTAGCCAGCCTTGCAGGTGCTCCTTGTTTTGTGGGGTTTTGAGCAACGGCGGAATGACTTCAGGGCAGAAGCATCTAAAAAGGCCCCCAGCGGCAGTTTGCAGCCACGTGCCATGTCCTCCAACTCTGGCGTCTGCTCTGCCTTCCACTTCCACACTTCCCTCCCATTGTCTGTCCCCTGCCGGGACTCGGCGTCCTTGGCTGGTTGAAAAGTTCCGTGTCTGTCCTGTCGCCCTGACTATTCCCGCCGACTCCCTGAACTCGTCACGGCCTGCACCCCCACCCGCCACAAGCTCCTTGGACAGGGGCTCTGTGGCCCCAAACGTGGGACTCTGTGATCGCGGGGTCCTCGCTGGTGGGCCCCCTTCTCCTGATCACCTGGACTTCCTCGTTGGTTCATGCCCTCAGACTTTAGGACGGTGGCCGCAGGCTGGGATGTTTTACTGTCCATCTCTCTGGCACAGTCTTGTTTTTCTTTAATTCTGGGAGCCTGGACACTTGCTGCTATGTTTCCATCTGCGGGGTCTATTCTCCCCTGTGGCCCCAGGTGTGGGCACCAACCTCTGCCCCTCATGGCTGTGAGGGCTCCGCCCAGGCCCCTGTCCCTCCTGGGGTCTGCGGCTGGGGCCTCCAGAAGCTCCTCGCCCGCTTCGCACTCTGTATTCCAGGGGCTGAGCGTTTGTTTAGCCCCGATGTGTCCCTTTCATCCTTGTAGCTGCTGGCCGTCGTCGCAAGAGCGTGGTTATGGTTCTTGCCACACGCTTTATCATTAACCTGGAATTTCCCCTCACACAGCTCTTCCAGGGGCTGTTGGGGGGGAGATGCCTTCCGGGGTTCCAACACCTTTGCCTTCTGTTCTCAGTCCCCATTTATTCACTGGTTTGGGGTTTTCTTGGCTGTTGGGGCTGAGGTCATGACACCTCAATCTCTCCATCACCAATGCACCTCGGGGATTGGAGGCCAGAGAGTGGTCCAGGGAGGGCAGGACAGCTGGTGGCTGAGGCTGGGGCTCGCCCGGGGATTGGCCACAGGCTGGGAGGCACCTAGCAGAGGCAGGGCCTGTGGCTCCAGCTCCCTCCAGCGGTGGCCAGGAAAAGGGCAGCCACTCCAGTCTGCTGGGAAGCAGGGATGCACCCGGTCCCATGTGAGTGCCTGCGGGCCACCGCAGATCGCTCACCTGTAAAGCTGCGGCAGGGCACAAACCCAACTCCACTCCGGGGCTGTCAGGGCGGGTCTGGCTGCGTCTGGACGCCCGTAATCCACTGAAGCACGGGACTGGGTGCGGGAGCCTGGGTGCATCAAAGCTTGGCCCCCAGGGAGGCCTGCAGGGGAGCTGAGAGGTCCCATTGGCCATCAACCTTTCTTTTCAGTGAACACAGGCCCCAGGTGCGTGGGGACCCTCTGGGAGGATGGCCTGTGGCCCAGCACATGAAGGATGTTCCAGAGGGGCAGGGGCGGACACTACCCTGATCCGGGGTCCGTACCTGCTGGGGTCTCAGCAGCGACGCGTACGTATCCCTCGGTGCTGACCTCGGAGCTGGGAGCCCGCCGCCGTGTGGGGCTCGGCATCCACGCAAGGGCCCTTCCCCAGCCCAATGTCCCCCTGCCCAGGAGCCCGCATGTCCTGCAGCTCAGGGCCCCACATGGCACAGACATGGGCTGACTTGGGTGTGGCTGCCCCGAATGTGATGTGACAAGTCTGGGCCTGTGGGGCACCTGAAACCCTCGGTCCACAACACAGAGAAAGGA
Organism: Ailuropoda melanoleuca; assembly: GCF_002007445.2. NCBI lineage: Eukaryota > Metazoa > Chordata > Mammalia > Carnivora > Ursidae > Ailuropoda > Ailuropoda melanoleuca. Next base: position 147,047,366 of record NC_048220.1, on the reverse strand, counting down.
ATGCAGAGCAGCTCAGCAACAACTTCACATCTTGGTTATGTTTTGGCCAAAATTATAATATTTGAGGTACGTTGGGTTAAATGTATTATCAAAATTAATGACATCTGTTTCTTTTTGGTTTGGGTTTTTTTTTTAATGTGGCTATTAGAAAACTTAGTTTTACATATATGGCTTGCAGTGTATTCTCTCGGACAGGCTGGTCCAGACAACCATCTAGACGATAAATCTTTGTGCTTCTGATTTATGGATAAAGGTTTCAGAGGAAGGAAGGAAGAAGGGTTTTGCTAATTTTGTGGTCTTGCCTGGAAAGGCTTATGGTACTCATTCCCTAAAATGTAAACATTACATAGTATTACATAAAGAGGTTCACATTGAGGCAACTCGGGCCCACAGGGTGGACGGACACACAGCTCCCACATCCGGGTGCAGGCGGGGAAGCGGAGGGTCCTGACCACAGAGATGCAGCCGGTCCTCCCCAAGAGCCAACCCCACGGCTGCCCTCGCCATGCAGTGGGTGGGGGAGAAGGTGGGCGGACCCACTAGGGACTCCTCTCCCATGACGCTGGGAAGACAGAGGCTGGAGAGGCTGTCAGCCTCCGGGGCCCCGAAGGCTGCCTTTGTGGGGTGTTCTATTGGGTCCAGTATGGGTTAGTGGGGAGGCTGGCAGTCCTGGAGGGCACGCTCGCCTTGCTGGCCCACAAGTTTGTGTTGGTTGGTTTTCACACACAGCACAAGCCCAGCATCACGGGCCACCCAGTCTCCAGGTGCACGGACAGGTCAGGACAGACCTGCACACTGAGATGCACACTTGCGTGACGGGCAGAGGCCTACACCTTGGGAGCATGTCTCGGATAAAAATCCCACCCATACAGCAAACAGACTCACCCTCGCCTGCTCCTGACCGCTGACCACGTCCATGGAGCGGGAAGAGCAGGCAGGCCAGACCCCCACACCTGTTCCCCCTTAGAGAGGAGAGGCTGGCCCTCTTCCCACCCTTACTCGTGCAAGGGCCCCGTAGGGCATGCCGGGCCAGGCCCTGTGGGGTCGCCTGTGCTGCAGGGATGGGGGCAGCAGTGAGCAGTGAGCGCGGCCATCACCCACCAGGATGCGACATGGTGTGCTATACAGGTCACCGTGGGGGACTGCCCTTCCGGCTGCTTGTGAACGTGTCTCTGCAGGTGCCTCAGTGGGCTGGAGTGTTTCAGGCACGGCTGTGCAGGGCCGTGCTGGGGTGCGGCAGGACGGGGCAGGCCGCCGTGTAGGTGAGGGTGGAGTGAGGAGCATGCGTGCTGGCGTGTTAGTCTCCTCTGTCCTGACGACAAGTGGCCTTAGCCCGTAAAAAGGCAGGTGTTTTAGGGACAGCCAAGAGCCGACCTCTGTGTTCCCACTGCTCCCGCCTCTCCAGCTGCAGGCCGGTGCCTGCTGTCTCGAGGCCCAACGCTGTTCCCGTCCATACTGCGCACTGGGGTTGCAGGCCAAGGTCAGCAGACGCTTCACACTCCAATGGTTGGGGCGGGGGCGGCGCAAGGGCAGCACCCCTGAAGCAGCCCGTACCCCTTGGCCTGCCAAGTGGTCGACTGCCCGCTCCCCAGGAGCGCCAGAGGCCCCGGGCCCACTCTGGCACCCCGCACGCCTGAGACTCGCCTCGCTGAGACATGCCGCAGTTAACAACTTTATTGAGTGAAGTGCACAATTTGCCGAGTTTTTGGCAGATGTATGCACCTGAGAAACCAGCCCCGTGGTCAAGGTGAGGAGCAGACCAGCTTCCCAGAGTCCCAGGCCGCTGTGCCGGCTGCGCGGGGCCTGCGGTGGCCTTCCCTGTGCCCTCCTTGCCGACGTGCCTTCGCGTCTTTCACCCGTGTTTACCTGGAGTTGTCTGTTTTCTTCCTGGGTTTTGTGTCCGCCGTGGATTCTAACCTCAGCTCCTTCACGGGACACGGGACCACGGGCATTTCACCGTCTGCCACTGAGCAGCATCCTTCCCAGAGCACATCCTTCCGACCTTAGTCCGGTTTGTCAGTTTTCTCCGTCATGGACGGGCTTTCCACTGTGCGCCTCACCCCGGGCTGGACAGGCTTCCCCCTGCCTCTGCCTCCGTCACGTGTTACCCTTTACCCTCAGATATCCCATCCACTTTCAGCAAAGTTTTGCACAAAGTTGTTTTGTGCCCAGGTCTTGTTGGATGGGGTAGCTGTGCCTGTGTGGAGGGACCAGTGTCCTTGAAAGAAGGCTTCCCGAGAGGGCCACGCTGGGAGCCCTTGTCCCACCCAGAGGCGGGAAGGAGCGAGAGGAAAGCACTAGCCCTCACCGGGTTCCTGCAGAGCGAAGCTGGACAGGGTCAGCAGCTCCAGGCTGGCCAGCGGACACGACTCGAGTGGGTGGTGTCCAGTTGCCTGCTTCCTGGGTGCTTTAGGGCAGGGGAAACACTGAGTGAGTGTGGGGGAGGTTGGTTTGCACAACAAAGGCATGCTCCCTGCCCTTTGCGGCCTCCAAGAAGGGGGCAGTCTCTCCCTGGTCAGTAAGGATTTTAAGGTGTCAAAACTTCACAAGACACAGAAAATTGATAAAATATGATTAATACAAAAGTGTGAGGTTTGGGACAATTTGGGGGGGGGCGGTGAGGCTTGCCTGTGCAAGGGTAGTTGTTCAATACTTTCGGTGAACACACTGTCCTTTCTCCATCAACTCTGGCCGTGTCCGTGTGTGTCTTTCTGGACTCTGTGCTGTGGGATTATGTGTACCTACCTCTGGGCCAACACCACCCCATCTCGATCACAGAAGCTCTGTAGTAAGTCTTTAAAATCAAGTAGTGTTCTTCACTTTAAAAGCTGTTTTGACCATTTTAATTCCTTACCTTCCATATCAGTTTTAGAATGAGCTATTATTTATTTGCAGGAGAGCTTCTGGGATTCTCTTGAAACCTGAATTAAACCTGTGGTTCATGTAGGGAGTGCAGACCCCTTTATCAGGCGGAGCCCCAGTCCACAAACACGGGATGTCCCTCCAACATACTTAGATCTTCTCTCATTTTTTTCACTAGCATTTTGTTGTTTTCTGCATGCAAATCCAGTTATGTGTTTTGTTAGATTTGTATGTATGCATTATTTTTTGAGCTCTTATAAATTGTATTATTTTTTAAAATTCTGTTTCCCAGTTGTTCATAGGTAGTATATAGAAATACAACAACTTTTGTTCATTAAACCTGTATCCTGTGATCTTATTAAACTCACTTTTTAATTCTAGTAGCCTTTTTTTAGATTCCATCCAAGTCCTACGTTGAGGGTCAAGTTGTCTGCAATGAAAGCTATTTTAACTTCTTTGCTTCCCGTCTGGCTGGATTTACTTCCTTTTTCTTCCTATTGGCTCACACCTGCAGCACGATCATGGTACAGGTGGGAAGGGCAGAGTCCTCACCTTGTTCCAGACCTAGGGGAAAGCACCCAGGCTTACCACGGAGTGTGACGCATAAGGAGCTTGGAAGTTGTTGCTTCTGTCCTCATAGCCAGCAAAAGGCCGAACAGACTGAAAACCTGCTCTTCTTGGATCCGTCAAGGATTGCAGGCACAGGACAAGCTGCCACTCTGAAAACGGGGGGCACACGGGCAGAAGCAGAACATCACAGCTAGTTGCTATGAGCAGAGCCAGAAACTCACAGGAATTAAGTGGTAATTAATGAGCTTGTGAATTAGAAACTCCTAGGGATGTCTCAGGGGCCTCCACACTTTCGTGAGTCCTACCTCCAAGAGCCCTAATAGGTTCTCGTGGAGATCAGAGAGAAGTTGCCTTGTACCCGGTGCTTCGGGCAGGAAAATAGGAAAATAACCATCTGAAATATGCCCAAGGCTCCCATTCTGCATGACACTGGCCTCCCTCAGGGGCAACCTCTCTACCAGAGCCTGATCTGAACTGGGGGAGAAGCACCCAGTCAACTGCAGCCTCACGTCTCACGTACAGGAGAAGCACAAAGACTAGGAGGCCCGTAGAAGGTCACAGCACAGGAACTCAGGCTCACCAAAAACCAGTTTCAATTGTGAGACTGTGGAACACGTCTCCTCCACATCCACAGGCTCCAGTCTGATAACCGTGCTTGACAATCGAGAGATGCAGGATGTGGACTGTTGAAGGAGTCTCCATGGAAACCCAGAGACAATGGGGACACAGCATCCAGGACACCAGAGGACACATCAGCCTCCAATGCCTGGCATCGCAGCAGCCAGCACATGTAGCCTGACCCCAGCCTAGTAGCAGGAGACCTCCCAGTTCCCCTCAGCTCCTGTCATCCCGTAGCCACGTCCAGCTTTCAACAGAAAACTTCCAAGCTTGCCAAAACACAAGAAGAATGTAGTCTAAGAGACAAAACAAACATCACAACAAGACACAGAGGTGTCGGAGATGTTGGAAATATCAGGCCAGGAACTTAAAATGCCCACAACTAAAATCCTGAAGGCTGTGATGGAAAAGGTGAACAACATGCTAGAGCAGGTGGGTGCTGTTGGCAGAAACACGGAAACGCCAAAAAACAAACACACCGCAGAAGTGGGGTTAGCTGTAGGTTTCTTGCAGATATCCTTTATTGGTTGAAGACGTTCTCTGCTTAGTTTGCTGAGTTTGATCAAGAATACATGCTAAATTTGTTAAACGATTTCTTCATCAATATCATAACTTTTTAAAAGCCTCTTCATACAGTGCATTATGTGGGGCCCCTGGGTGGCTCAGTCGGTTAAGCATCTGACTCTTGATTTTGGCTCTGGTCATGATCTCAGGGTCCTGGGATCAAGTCCTGCATCAGGATCCGTTCTCAGTGGGTGGCCTGCTTCTGCCTCTCCTCTTGGCCCGCGCTCTCTGCTGCTCTCTCTGTCCCTCTCAAATAAATAATAAATAAAATCTTAAAAAAAAAAGGACTGTAGTTTTCTTTTCTTGTAAAGTTATGTCTTGATGGTATTGGTTAAATATAATGATCTGCAAAGTATTCCCTGTTCTTCTATTTTCTGTAAAAGCTTAGGTAAAGCTGATCTAAATTTTTCCCTAAAGGTAAAGTACTGTTCAGGTTTTTTCCCTCTTGGGCAAGTTTTGGGGGATTGTGACTTTTGAGAAATTGGTCTGTTTCAGCTAAGCAACCGAGCTTCCCTTCAGAGGGCTGTTCACAGTGTTTCTGTTTGTCTTTCTGGGGTCTGTGAGTCTCCAGGGACAGCCCCCTGTTGGTCCAGGTAGCAGCTGTTCATATCTTCTCTTTTTTTGTCAGTTTTACTGATGTTTATTCATTTTGCTGATCTTTTAAATAACTTTCATTTCATTAATTTTTTCTACTTTTTCAATTTCACTCTCTGTTCTTTTATTATTTCCCTTCCTGACGCTCATGTTTATTTCCTTCTCCACTGCATGCCATAAGCATTTAATGCCATAAATTCCCCTCACCCCTGGCTTGGTTGCATCACACGAACTGATTTATGTTCACAGCCCTTCATTTTAAATTTCCTTTGAGGCGTCCTCTTTGCCTCCGTGCATTATTTGGTCAAGTGTTGATTCACTTCTGGGTGCTTGGAGCTTTCCTGTTCCTGGGTTCTTGTCTCCATCCGCTGCGGTCAGAGCACATATGCAGTAGCGATTTAGGCTACATTTGCTAGGGTTTCTTTTACGGCCCGTGGTGTGTCCTATCTTGGGGAGCGTTCGCGGGGCCTCGAGATGGTTCACACCCCACTGCAAGGGCCGTGTTACAGAAATGCCAGCTCGATCCAGTTGGTTGATAATGTTGTTCAATTATTTATATCTTTGCTGGTTTTCTATTTACTGCTTCTATCGATTTTTGAGAGAGGAGCATTGAAGTCTCCAACCATAACCTGGAACTGGCCTATTTCTGCTGCCAGACACACCTCTGTACCCGGGTTCTGTAACCGGGGTCTCTCTTGTTCCGCTTGTGACATCTTGGCGAACTGGCTTCTCTTTTCTCTTCAGTCACTCTGCAACACCTCTGTTTTCTCGGGCAGTTTCCTTGTTCCGACCTTAACAGCCACTTTGGCGTTTATTTGATTAGTTTGCATCGCATGTCTTTTAAAGGATTTAAAACAAATCTACCTGTATCGCTGCATTTCAAGGAAGTGTTCTGGAGACCGCATCTATTTGGGTGATTGAAAAATCCACTGCGAACACCTGTGTGGTTCATTGGTCTGTTGAGACTGCTTGCATCTAACACTCATTTACTGGGATCTGGGGCACATTTTATTACTCGGGTTCGCTCTTTCCTTTCCTTCTCATTCCTCTGCTTCCTGTTTCCTGCCCTCATTTTACAGCCTCCATGTGGCCGAGCTGCTCTCACCGCCCGGGTGCAGGCACCAGCGTTCCTGGTGTTGGTCGCTGCTCTGTCCCCAGGAACCTGGCGGTCAGGACGCCATGGTACTGGGTTAACTGCACTGTTTCTGTGTCTGAAAGTGCGTCACATCTGCGCCCTGTTTCGTCCCCTCTTCACTACCTCTCCGTCTCTGCTCACAGTCACGATACGCAGATCACCCTCAGAGCTGCACGGAAGCATCTCCGTTACCTTGTGGTGCTGGGAACTTGCTCTTCAGGACGGACCCCCTGAGTGTTTGCATATTTACAGCCCCTCTGCCTTCATTCTTGCAGGGCTGCTTGGCTGGATGCAGCATTCCAGGCTCCATTTCCTTCCCTGGAGTAGCTTTAAAACGTGGCTCCGGTGTTTCCCAGGGGAGAGCTGCTGTTGGGACATTTATGCCAATTGTTTGTTCTTTCTTTGTAAATACATCTGGAAATTATTTATTTATTTATTGCCTGAACGTCCAAAGGGACTCTCTCCCTTGTCTTTAGAGGCTGACAGTTGATTCAGGTGGTGTCGGTGCTGGCTGTCGAGGGCTGGTTTTCCAGGTACTCCATGCCCTCGATAGCATACGGACTGCAGTCTTTCCCACACCCATGAAGTTTTCCTGATTCACAGTTCCAAGTTTCTGTCCTCTTCCACCGCCCATCATTTCTTTCTCGAAAAGGATTGTCCTCTCCAGGGCCCTGGTGCACTCTTGCTCTGCCCTCAGCTGGAAACAGCCCGTCCGGCCCCGGAAGGCCTGTGTACGATGAAGGTGTGAGCCCGCCGGCTCCCCAAGGAAGCGCCAGCTGTGCTGTGGGCCGCCAATGCGGGGTTTAGAGAGTGTGTCTGCCACGCAGCCAAGGCCGAATTCTGAGGAGACCCTGGGCTCAACGCTAAACCCGTGCAAACACCATCTGTCCACCAGACCGCTTGCCTGCCCCTGGACCCAGCCTGCACTGACCGCAGCCCCGAGGGAAAAGTGACCCACCGGGCCAGCACTCATGCCAGCAGCTGGAAAGCACACACTCCTTACCCGGAACTCCCCCCTTCCACCCGAATCCCAGAACATGCTTCCCAGCGTCACGCACCCCCACTCTCAGGGAGCCGACTGCCGGCTGAGGCCAGGGCACGGGCCCCCCTCACCCCTGCCCCAGGGCCACATGGCTCCACCTCTGTGGGTAGGTACTGTGCTCACCTGGCCCACAGGCTCGCCTGTGGTCGGCCTTTGGTGTCCAAGGACGGGCATGGTGGCCACGGGGCCAGGCCCAAGGTGTGCGGTGGCGCCCACAGATGAAGCACTGTGAGGCTGACCCTCCAGGTGGCTCCAGCCAAACCCTCCTCTTGACCCACCAGCCAGCTGCCCAGGCCTCGGGACCCTCCGGAACTGGGGGCCAGGGGTGGCAGAGCCCATGGGAGAGTGCCCGAGACCCCAGCCCCTGCGGCTCCCCTCTCACCCAGGGGCCGCCCCTCCTGCACACTGGTCAGTGTGGGCTGTGCGTGTAGAGGGACTTCAGCTTCTGTTCCCTGGCACCTCCAGAGGCGACAAGCAGACGGGAGTGGAGTGGGGGTTCTGCTCACAGGGGAGCAGGACTCTCGCCGTTCCTCCCCTCCTGGAGTCCTGCTGAGCCCTCACCCAGTTGTGACAGGAGCACGGATGGGGGCTGGGGCAGAAGAGCATGGCCTGAGCCGTGGTCCATCCAGCACTTGTGTGGGCTGGGTCTCCACTGCTCCTGCAGAGACGGAGAAGATGGGGTGGTGTGCATTGCCTTGTGTGGGGGTGGGAACGTGTCTCAGGGCTGCAGTCGACTCCTGAGGACCTGGGAGAGGCAGCGCCATGCATAAGGCCCTGGTCCATCCAGGTCTAGACTGAACCCTAAAAGGCTCTGCATGGGAACATGCGAGGGGCTTGCAGAAACCCTGCAGACAAGCCTGTGGGCAGAGGGGAATGAGGGGCTCCCGAGGGAGGTCTCCGTGACTAAGAAAACACAGAGCAGAAGCACTCAACCTCGGAGCCACGCCAGCCACGCAGAGACCCCTGTGGCAGCGCACACAACCCTGAGAGTGGCCAGCGTGGTCCCACTGCGGGCAGGAGTGCAAGGGGCTCTGTGGCATGCCTGCGGGGTGTTGCGTCCAGAGGATGGCCAGCAGAGACCGAGTGGGCAGGAGGTCAGGACAAGGTCGTTAGAAGACACAGCGAGCTTCATCTGCTGGGCCCTGGGGGCTGGCACTGCCTGGTGATGGGTGGGCACGGCAGGAGGGCGGCAGGAATGAATGAATGAATGAGAGAATGTGTGATAGATCAGGGTGGGGTGGGGGCGGCCGAAGCTCCCAGGTGACTGGAGGATCTGGCTTTCCTGATTCCTGACTTGGAAACCCCTGAGTGTAGGACCCCAGCAGGCCCACCACATGGCCCCCACCTGGCCCCTACCTGGCCCTGAGGCCTCTGCAGACCCCTGCTGGGGGCTGAGGCCCTGGTGCTGAGGGTGTCCCCAGCCGGCTGCGGGACGTCTGCCGACACACTCCGGCCCACGGGTGTCCCCTCTCGGACCCAGGATCTTCTGGATGAGCAGTGGGCCCAGCGTAGCCCCGGGGCCGAGTGCCCGCCGCACCCTGTGGCCCAGCCGGGGCTCCCGTGCCCTGCAGGCTTCTGGGGGCAGAACAGCCCCCAGCCCCGTGGTTCACCTGGCGTAGCACACGGGCCCCATGGGAGGCCAAGATCGCCTCTTCGCGCACAGCCCCGGCACGTTTCGAGCACAATCATCCCCACTGTTCGTTCTAAAAGTGGCCAGCAAGCAGCCCCGTGCTCAGGAAGTCTTGGCTCTAAACGTGGAGAGGGTATTTCCATGAAACGCCACGTTCTGGAGGCTCTGTGGGCTCTGGGAGAGCGGGGGTTTTAACCCCAGTCCGATGGCTCCTGGTGAATCCCCCGTCTTCTGGAGAGAAACAAACCGTCCTTCAGAGATGGGTCCCCTCTGTGTCTTTGCTGGAACACGCCCGCTGCCCCAGGCGGGCTTCCAACTTCAGGCAGGGCCGCCCTCCGCTCCCCGGTGAAGCGGCCCCGGCAGCCGCGTGCTCGGCCAGTGCTCACAGCACGTGCGGTGAAGACCTCCCGCTAAAGCACTTAGAAGCCGTCCTATGACTTACATCCGCGTCGTTTACTGTTTGGAGAGATTCTCGGGGGGAAGCGTCTGCCTTCTGCGAATCAGAGCAAGAGAAATGTTCTTACTTTGTGTTTTCTGAACGATTCCTCAGAAGTGGTTATCAACTTGGAAATGAATTAATTCGTCTGTGCTTTTACAAGTTGGTGCAGAGAAACATGATTTTTGGCCCAGAGCTGGCGTATTCTGAGGGGACTGACCTGTCAGCTTTCTCTCGTTCCAAAGAAAGGGACAGAGCAAGTTAGGGGTCGGTTTAACCCCAGGGGGGTGGGGGCGTCTTCCCACCCAGACAGTCCTATGGGCCCTCAGGGCCAGGTGCCAGCTCCGCACACAGACCCCTCGGCCCCAGCCCCGCCGTGACCAGCCCCCCCCAAGCCGGACAGTCCACTTGTCCTTGCTTCTGCACACGTGAAGAGACGATCCAGCTTTGTAGGGGGGGCTGCAAGCCCAGAGGGCGCCCTCTGCGTGGACCCCCTCAGGAGTGATGTGCACACAGGCCCCGCCCCCCGCAGACCCCTCAGGCTCCTCTCTGAGGGCCCATCAGTCGGCTGATGAGTGCCGTGACCCCTGCCACAGACTGAAGTGGGAACGGCCCCTGGTTTACCGGTCGCAGGCTGAACCTGAGCTCAGGGCACGTCCTCCAACGGGGCTGGCGGAAAGGCCAGAGCCTGGGGTGATGCATTTTGCCGAGGTCAAAGGCCACGGACTCCGAGGGTTTGGCTTTCTCAACCAGGCTGTTATGAGTTTGTTTGTTCTTGGAAAAATGGAACTTTCTTTTCTAAAGAAATCCACTTTTAAAAGTGCGCAACTATGTGTCCAGAGCCTGCCTGGTGGGTCCTGGGGTCACATAGGCAGGTCCTGGGGTCACACAGGTGGGTCCTGGGTCACATAGGCAGGTCCTGGGGTCACACAGGGGATCCTGGGGTCATAGGTATGTTCTGGGGTCACCCAGGTGAGTCCTGGGGTCACACAGGGGGTCTTGGAGTTGCACAGGGGATCCTGGGGTCACACAGTTTCTCTCTGTCCCATCGGACACCCTGGTGTGTGCACAGTGCCTGGCACTTGGCAGTCCCAGTAGACACTGACCCAGGAAAGTCGTGAAGAGGGGCCTTTGTCTAGACCGTGATTCTGAGAGCGCGGGACCAGATATTGGCATCAAAGTATTTGCCGTTCCTGAGAGAAGATGAACTGTGCCTGACCCATCCTGGTCAGGAACGCCTCAGACGGCCACTGGTTGACCTGGTGAGAGGTGCTGCCGTGTCTTCTGACACAGTGGAGATGCCACAGTGTCCCAACATCACACCAGGAGTCAGGGCACTGGGGGGACCCTGCCTGAACGCCGGCTCCACGGGGAGGTCTGGCCTCCTGTCCTCCCTCCACGCTGTTCCTCTCCTGACCTCAACCCCGGCCCTGCCCTGCACACTCTCTCCTGGGCCACCAGTCCAGGTGACCCCGACCTCCAGGTGGTGCCTGTTCCAGGCCTGCACACGCAGGGGTGGGGACCGAGGTCAGCACTGTAGGCCTGGTCCCCGTTTTATCCACAACTTGGGTGAAGACACACAAAGCCCACTGATCAAACACGATCGTCCCCAAGCCTGGGGGAGAGAGGGCTAATGCACTGAACAAGGGAATCGAGATCCAGTGTGCATTCAGCAGCCTACGAGAGGGCCCAAGCTAACGGGAGGGGAGACACGGGGACAAGTTCCCAGACACACATTCGGACCCACTCAGCTCCCAAACACAGGGGCAGGAAGGCCTCACTTGACAGTGTTTGTGAAAAGGATCCATGGGTGTCAGTGGACCACAAGCTCGTCAAGAGGCAGCTGTGTGACTCAGTTGCTGAAAAGCCCTGCTGACGCAGCCTGCAGCCCAGAGAGATGGGCCTCCGTCAAATAAGGAACTAACCGCCTCTCTCCATGGTCTACCTGGGTCTCTCCACCAAGGGGCGCAGGTGAGCCCCGGCAGCTCAGGACTGGCCCCTGGGCGGGCCCAGCGGTGGCCTCTGTGTTGTCAGGCGGCAGGAACCCTGTGTGGGGTTGTGGGCAGCAGGGGCGGGTTGGAGAACAGGCTTCACTGAGAAGGAAGATGAACTGTTTTCCTTGGGCCGTGGGTCAGGTTCTGCACTTGCCAGTACACATGAGCAGCACAGGGAGGTGACTGGAGCCCTACGGGCGGGGAAGCCGGCGCTCGTCCGCACGGGGTTCTGTGGTTTGTTCAGAATTTTGAAGCAAGCTCCCCGAGGCAGCGCGAGGGCAGCAGTGCGCGGGGTCTCAGGCTGGGCCCCCACGTGCCTCGTTCTGTCCCGTTCCTCCCCCTTTCTCCAAAAACACCACAGTTTGGATGGTACATTTTTCCCAAAACCGCGGCGGAAGACCTTGCTCGGTTTCCCTGACTTTGGTCTCTGTACAGGGAGGGGCCCTGGTGTGTTGTGACGAGCTCCTTCGGGTCGTCATTACTCCTGAGGCTGAACGTCGCACGCTCTCAGGGCCCTCCTTGTGTCCTCGTCCACCGCACGCTGCTCGTTACGTGTTCTGGCGGTCATCGGACCCCTGCCGCTGCAGGCCTGGTCCCCGCCGTCCGAGGAGCCCGTTCTTCATTTTAACGTGGTTCAGAGTGTCGGCCGTCCCGACAGTTTGTGCCTTTTCTGAGTTGTTTGAGAAATCCCTCCTTGCCGTAGGGACTCAGGCGCTCGCTGCCCCACATCTTCTTGAAGTCTCTGCATGGAGCAACGATGTGCTGGAACATAGCTTCTTTGGGGCACGACATAGAGGTCAACTGGCTCCTTCTCTTTTATTTTGTCTTTTTATTATACTATGTTAGTCACCATACAGTACCTCCCTGGTTTCTGATGCCAAGTTCGATGCTTCATTAGTTGCGTATAACACCCAGTGCACCACGCAATACGTGCCCTCCTTACTACCCATCACCAGTCTATCCCATTCCCCCACCCCCTCCCCTCTGAAGCCCTCAGTTTGTTTCTCATAGTCCATAGTCCCTCATGGTTCATTCCCCCTTCTGTTTACCCCCCTTCATTCTTCCCTTCTTTCTCCTACTGAGCTCCCTGCTATTCCTTATGTTCCACAAATGAGTGAAACCATATGATAATTGTCTTTCTCTGCTTGACTTATGTCACTTAGCATTATCTCCTCCAGTCCCGTCCATGCTGGTGCAAATAGTGGGTAATCATCCTTTCTGGTGGCTGAGGAATATTCCACTGTACGTGTGGAGCCGAGATGCCCCTCGACAGATGAATGGCTGAAGAAGCTGAGTTCAAGTGACCACTGCTTCTCCCGCAATGGCCACCAAGAAGGCCGTCTGCAGCGTCCCTGCGTGTCGTTTCTCACGTCTGTCCCCACTCCCAACTCTCCCTTTGTCCACCCTTCTGTCCTGCAGCAGTGTGCCCCCGTCTCGGCTGGAAGGGGATGTCAGCCCCATGGGGATGGTTCCCCACCGTGCTCCTCCCCGCCAGCTCCATCTGGTCATCCTGCGCCTTGCGGGTCCCGAGGAATTTTGCAGCAGCTCGCCAGGTCCTGCAGCAAAACCTGACAGGCGCCGACTGCAAGGGCCCGGGCTCGTGGGTCCTCGTGGGCACGGTCTCCACCAGGCACCCAGTCTCACGGCGGTCAGGCCTGCAGTCCCACCCAAGCTCGGTCTGTACCAGCATCTCCGTGAAGTTCTAAAATTATATTGTCAGTGGTCCCATTCGTCGGTTGTTAGATTTGTACAGGTTTCCACGTGTTTGTTCTCGGGTACAGAAATGCAGGTCATTTGGGTCTGTGTTTGCGTCCAACAGGCTTGCTATGCGTTATCACATCATAACATGCATGTGTATTGTTCCAGGGTTCCCACATTCTCCTTCATGTCCTCTCTTTGTTATTTCTTCCTGATTTTGTTCTTTTCCCTCCAATTTCTATGAGACCATGTTTGAATAATCTGCTTTTCCTTTTCCCTTCCAATATGAATCCGTTATCTCTCCATCCTCCTCTGTCTCTGTCTCCATCTCTCTTTGTCTGTCTCTGTCTTTATCCATCTCCATCTCTCTGTCTCTGTCTATCTCTGCCTGTCTCCCTGTCTCTCTGTCTATCTCTGTCTCTGCCTGTCTCTGTCTGTCTGTCTCTGTCTCTCGGTCCCTCCTTGTCTCTCTCACGAACGATACGACAACTGTTGCCTCTCCTACATTGTTGAAGAGACGAGGTGTCAGAAGGCATACTCGCCAGTTCTGGTCACAAGGGGAACATTTTCTGTGTTTTACGGTTTGGTGTTGTATTTGCTGAAGGTTTTTGAACAAACCGCGTGTTCAGTCAAGGAAATGCCTTTCTATTCTTAGTCTGCTGAGAATATTTTCATGGATGAATGTTGAATGTTCTCAGATGTTTTTCTATACAACGGTCACATGATGTTTCTTCTTTACTTTGTTAGTCTGGGCTCCAGGAATGGGAATTTTGTGCGTGTGTTCGCGGCTACACGCCCCAAGCACAGGGGCCAGTTACAGCACACCTCAGTCCCCCAGGCGCCCCGTGCGCCTGGCCTCCCCCCTAGACAGTGGGTCCGTCTGGTGACCTGGGCCTCTGGGAGGGTCCATGGCCCAGCAGGGTAGCATGGCCGGGCCTAGGCTAGGAGAGGGCAGCCAGGGCTCCGGGGAGCGGGCAGCGGGAGCCACTAGGTGGCCAAGCAGATGGTCTCCTGCCTCAGCCCTGCTGTCTCGGCTGAGGAGTTGTCAGAAAGGTGGGGCCCCAAACCAGAGAGACAGCCTTTGGCAGGAGGGGGCTGGTGGGCTTTTCAGACTGGCTCGTGGAGCCCCAGGGTCCTTCGGCAACCCCACCCCAGCCCCATGGCTGCTGAGCCCTGGCTCCCGAGGATGCAGGGAGGGCCAGCCCCGGGGAGGACGCGTCCAGGTGGGGAGGGCAACTTTGTCCAGCTCTGAGCCAGCAACACACCTGGCTCACACCCCACCCGGGTTCTCTCCCCCTGCCCGCATCCTGTGAGGAATCACGTGTCCTGGGACTTCCATAAACCAAGGCGTGCAGGGCCGGATGCCGATGTCCTGGGATGCTTTCCAGTTGCTGGGCCAGGAGGGGCCGCCGGTCTCCCTGGAAACCTCTCTCTATGGCCGTGTCCTCACAACACTTAAGAAGACGGAAAGCCCCTGGTGACTGACAGGCCTGCCCAGTGACCACAGGGACCAGAGGACCCCACAGCCACACGGGCGGCCCCCCTGGGTCTGGAGCCGGGACCTGGCCTTGCAGTCAGGCCGGGGGGATGAGGGTCAGGTGCCACCCCCGTGCGGCTGTGCCCACCCGTGGCCCGCCACACCCCGGCTCCCCGTGCCCCCGTGGGGCCACCGTCCTGTGTCTGATGGGCCCCGGTGCAGGAGGGGCTCTGATTGCACAGCAGTGCCGCCACATGGGCTTGTTCTCAGCGCCGGTCCGCAGGCGGTGTCCACGGGCAGGCGGCATTCAGCAGGCCCGGTGCAGGGTCACACGACGGCAGCCGCCGGGGCCCACAGCCCTCTGCCATGGGGACGCGGAGGATGGGAGTGAGCTCGGCTCCGGCTGCTCTTGCCTCTCTAACGTCTCGGCCCGCGTGGACCCTGGGCCTTCCTCACCTTCACGGCCCTGCCCACACTGGGGCCAGCGGGCCGGAAGGTTGTTTGGGGCTCTGCTGTGTCCTGAGTGAGTTTCCTGAGGCTGCTGGACTGAGCCCCACGAATTCGGTGGCTTACAACAAGAGAAACGTGTCCTCTGGCTCTTGAGGCCAGAGTGCAGAGATGGTGTCGCTGTGACCTCGCGGGGTCGGAGAGGCCCCTCCTCACCTCCATGGCCGCGGGGCCTCCTGTCTCCATGAGGCCCCTCCGGACGGCATTCGGGGCCCCCACCAGCACCCTGGCCCTGCATGAGCTTCTCCCCTCAGCCTTCCCTTGTCACGTCTCCGACGCGGGAAGGCCCGGGGGGTGGGGAGTGTTTCCTGGGAGGGGTCTTGGGGCGGGAGGCAGTGGGCGCTCCACTCCAAGCTGTTTTCCCCCCGAGCCTCTCAGTTGGCAGGGCCAAGCTCCAGGACCCCAACATGAAATGGGGGCACGTCAGCGGCCCAGCCCGGCTCCAAGGGAGGACTCACAGCTCAGCTAGGATGGTCGCGGCCGTAAACCAGCCCCACCAGCAGGTGACGCTGCCCATGCAAGGACATGGTCTCCACTGCACTCAAAGAAATGCCCCCTTGCCACCTGCTCTCCCTTCCTCAGGAAAACACTGTCCACAGTATTCCCACGAAAGCTGGCTTTGCTGGGGGCTCAGGGCGCTCAGGGACCTATCCTCCAGCAAGCGTGCAATTTCAGAGGCGTGTGCACACGGAGTGACATGTGTGGTGTCACACGCTTCTTAATCTGGGACCAAATTCAGGAGGAAACAAACCAAGTCCAGCAGCTATGGGTCTTGAAGTTCTGGCTCCCGGGGCCGTGCAGGTGTTCAGCCCCATGGCCCTGGCCCCACCCTGGACAAGGACCATGGGGGCGTGTGGGCCAGTGAGCAAGTCTTCTGTTATGACTCACTAGCTCCTGACGTCCCCGCAATGACCCCAGGCCACTCTGAGCCACAGTGAGCGTCCAAGGGTGCAGACAAGTAGCAACGCCATGGTGATGAGCAAACGCGCACTCTCCGATTAACGCACACCTGTGAGCAGCAGAGGTCGTTATCCTCCGTGAAAGAAGACGCCTAAGCCGTAGGGTGGAGGCCGTGTCCTCAAGGCCAGGCTGGACGTCTCCCGAGCGCATGCGTGCTACTCCCACAGGCCCAGCCACGGCTGCGGAATGTGATCCAGGAACTAGCGAAGTGAAGAGACAGACGAGAGGGTCCCGGCTGGTGAGAAGCCGAGTGTGCTGTTGGGATCAAGCCCCAGAAGGCTTCGGCGGGCACCCCAGGGGTTCCCACAGTGGGGGGGGGAGGCGTCCCTCTGGAAATCACCCGCAGCGCCGAGGACAGACACGGCGGAGCCAGCCGGGGCCGGAGAGCCGTGGACCCCAGCGGAAGCAGCCACAGTTAACACCAGCAATTAGAAAGGCAGGAACTGAAGCCGAAGAAACATATAAAGGATGAAAAGTCAACAGAAGATTTTTTACGAGAACAAAATAAAACTTCATCCTCCTGGGCAGCTGTAACTGGAGGGAGGCGTGGGGGGGTCTGGGGCTCCCCCTCCCCCCAGGGCCCTCCCGACCTCCCCCACGGGCTGGGGCCTCGGCTGACGGGCTCGGGGGACACACGCACGCAACCCACAAGGAACTCCCACCAAGGACGTGTGCTGTCATCGAAACCACGACACAACGGGATCAGGGACAGATGAGATGTGGTGATGCGCTGGTCCGCAGAGGACAGGAGAGGAAGAGAGCGCGACACGGGTTAAGACCCGCAGACGAGTGCGGGGAAAGTCCCCAGAAGGGACGTGGGAACAGGAGAGAAAAGCGCTGGCCACCAGCAGCTAGGAACACGGGAAACGGGCCGAAGCCCCTGACGCCTTGTTGGGGGCCACGGACACGGACCCTGGGGACGGCTTCCAGCATTTTGGGAACCAGCAGACTGACCGGAAGGCAGGTTTGGACAGGCAGGCTCTTCACGACCCCCGGTGTGGCCAGAAGTTGCTAAAGAGCCGGAAGGTGAGGGGGGCGGCGGCCTTGAGGCACAGGGCACGTGGCACTGCCCCGAAGTGTGCTGGTGCTTCCCGCACGTGATCTGTAGGTCGGAGCTTACGAGTCGCGTGCTGTGGATTTCAGCCATCACGTTTTCGTAGCTCTGTATGTCAGTCATTCCCTGGTGACGCCGTGGAAAGCACGTTTACGACAAAGCTCAACGGGCGGGTTTGACACCGGAGCAGACACAGGCTTGGGAGGCTGGACAGTGAGGGCGGACGGTCCCCGTGGGAGAGGGAGAGAGAGACCCAGCCGTGAATTGAGGAGAGCTAACCACAGACACGTATCTGGGGGGCCAGGGAGCACGACCACCTGGCCCGATTAGCACCCAGGAACCTCAGCAGGAAACCAGGGACAGAGGCGCACGTGTCAAACGCAGCCAGAGGAAGGACGGAAATACTGTGCTCTAAGGAGCAATAGAAGGAGGCGTCCAGAGAACGCAGCCTGTGTCTTCACGATGCTGAAACAGAGCAGCTGCTAATCCGACCCCAGCAGGTGTCTTCCAGACGGAGACACGGGATCCCGGGCCGAGGCGGCGCCCCAGGACACGCGGGATCCCGGGCCGAGGCGGTGCCCCAGGAAGCAGGAGGAGGTGCGTCCAGATGGAGGAGCGCAACAGAGCCACCCACCGGCTGGCTAACCCGGGAACGGTGAACGGGCGCCTGCGTGCGGCACCACAGGGACCAGGGACGGCAGGAGGGCCAGGGTGGCACCGCTGAGCACGCAGGCCGTGGGGCTGCAGCCGCTGGAGGAAGCACGGGCCTCTTTCCTAAGCTGTGTGTAACTGGCCCTGATGAGAACGCCACTAGGTTCCCCTCCGGATATAGTCAGGGGGCCAATCCCAACGCAAATACCCCAGTGATTACACCAAAGACCCCAAAGATAAAGTCCGCTTGGGTCAGAACACCAAGCAAAAACTATGTTCCCCTTTGAGACATAATCCTTAAGTGGACACGGTTTCTGGGTGAAAGAAGAAAGTGTGAGAAGAGGGGCGTGGGGCAGACACCAGGCGGGAGATCGCAGTGAGGCCGCACCGAGTCTCAGCGCAGGACTCGAGTCCTCAGCCACGAAGGGACAGCCACGCCGGGACAGCCACACCGGGACAGCCGGCCTCCTCGTGTGCATGCTGGCACGCGGGTGCCGAACGGGGTCCCCGTGCAGAACCCCACCAGAGGCGAGGCTTGGAATCGTTTAGAGCATTTGCTGTGGCCACAGTGGAATCTAATTTGATTTAAGAAATCCTCAAATGTTTGCAAATTTAGCAATAACCTTTTAGATAATTCATGGGTCAAGAAATAAACCACAAGGAAAATGGGAACATATTTGAACCAAATGATAAAAATACGACAAGTTAGAAGTGGAATGCAGTAACTTTAGAGTCTCAAGTGTGAATATTGAAGGGAAGAATCTAGGAACAATGCCGGACTATCCATCTTGAGAAATCAGACGGAGAAAAGCAGATCAAAGTGGATGAGAGCAGAAGCGAATCCACCACAGAGACAGGACAGAGGCTCGTGAGTGAAAGCCACACGATGAGCACAGTTTGGAAAGTCCAGCTCTTCGTGGAGACGACAGCCGTGACGCACCGGATGGAACAAGCCACTTACGAATGGTCTGGTTGATGGAAAGCAAACAGAGACACGTTCCTGGGTGCCCCAGGGACACTGAGAAGTATAGTAATGAGATTATTCTCAGCCGGATTTGAAGACGCAGAGGAAATGGATGCCTTCCTGGATACGCCTGATTTTCCAAAGCTGACACAAGAGAAAAAGGAGAAACCGGAGTCCACTGAAGAAACGGGATCTGTCATTTAAAATCTCCCCACAGAAAACCCTAGGCGTCAGCGGTTTTCCTAGTGAATTCCTCCAAACACTGAGGAAAGACAACACCGAACTTGCATGAACTGCTCCGTAGGTTGGAAGGAGGACCTGCCCTCGAAGCCGTCCGTCCCCCTCAACCTCTGACCACACGGAGCCAGAGGACACACCGCAGCCGGTCACTCTCACGGGCTCGAGCGCAGCAACCCCACACAGAATAGCAACCAAACCAGATAATACGTTTCCTTTTCCTCGTAAAAAGAATAGGCAGCAATCGAGTCATGTTCTCCAGAAATTCAAGGTTGGTGATTCCATCTATGAACGGAGGAAGAAGAACCATATCCTTGCTTCCTCGGATGTTTACAGAAGGCGCTCAGTAGAGATCGGCACCACCAGGACAATCCTGTGAGGCTGGCGGGACGGAGCGTGGGCAGCGCAGTGACCGCGCAGCAGGGACAGCCCGTGCCGGGCCCCGAGGAAGGAAAGGCAGTAGATAAGGCAGACCTGGCGCTCTCGGGAGACCGCGAGAGAATCCAAATGAGCCCAGGTCACCGGCCCTAGCAGGTCTACTGGGCATGGTTCTCGGCGCAGGGTCAGCTGAGAGTTACATTTCTGTGTCTCTGCAGAAAAGAGCGCACATTTCCAAACACCGTGTTTCCAGCAGCGTGAGTGCAGGGTTAAATCTCACCAAACCCACGCATTCAACCTCGATGCGGAAAATCCTAACCCTCACCGCACCTGGGTGGCTCAGTCGGGGAAGCGTCCGGCTCTTGAGCTCAGCTCAGGTCTTGATCTCAGGGTTGTGAGTTCGAGCTCTGAGTTGGGCTCCTCACTGGGAATGGTGCCTACATTTAAAAAAAAAAAAAAAAAGGAGAAGAGAAAAGAAAAGAAAGAAAAGAAAAGAAGAGAAAATCCCAAGCCCCCGGGGGCATGTTCTAACCCAACAGGCTCTGACGGGAACTCCAGAGGCAGGGGCACAGGCTTCTGGGTGGGGGGGGGTGGGTCCCTGATTCTGGAGGCCGTCCTCAAGCCGGCAATGGGCGGAGTGGAGGCCTCTGGTGAAGGCAGCTCCAGAGAAGAGGGTGGAGAGGAGCAGCTTGCTAGGTGAGGACATGGCTCACGGTCCTCCGGGGACCTGGGACGTGGCTGCTGGGACAGAGAGGAGGGAAGGCAGGGATGGCGGCTGGTGTGCCACACCAGTTGGGGTCCTGCTCTCCCTGGACTGTGGCATCTCTGAGCACCATCATGGCTGGTGCCCCGTCAGTGCCCACAGGACCACTCCCCATGGCCATCCCAGGGCCCCCTGCTCCTTGCAGCCCATCTGCTTGGCCCTCACAGCCTGCAGAGAAGGCCAACCGGAATGGTGACACCTGCATGGCTTCCTGTGCCTGTCCCTTGCGCCCGCCACCCGGGGCCTGTGATGTCCGCCATCTGACTGTTCAGGGAGGCACCGGGGTCAGCATGGGCTCTAGCAGGGACAGCACATGCCCCTGAGCACACGGCTCCTGGCACATGGGTCAGCACCCTGACGACAGCTGCCCCCTCACCTGCGTAGTGTGGCTGCTGCCCATGGTGGGGCCTGCCGCCCACCCTGCCCTCCCCGTGCTGGCTCCAGACCCCTCCTGCGGTTTCCTCGGTCGGGCCCACGGGCGTGTGGGGCACCAGCACCCAGGACAATGCACCAGGCAAAAGGACCAACAACCTTGGAGCACGTCCTCCCTCAGGGCGGGTGGGGGAGCAACGGAGCTCGGGGTCGGTGGGGGAGCACATGCTCCCGCGGGCGGAAGGGCCTGCCCTCCTGGTGGGAGCCTGCCCCGCACGTGGCCCCACCGCCAGCCGAGCTTTGCTGACAGTGCACGCGTGCTCCCCCACGATAACGCTGACCTTCAAACACCTCACCGCCAAAACTCCTGGCGACCTCGCTGGCGGTTCTCATGGTGACGGAAGCCCGCCAGCAGAGAACCTACAGCAGACACACACCCAGCTGTGTCCCCGCAGGTGTCCGTGCCGCTCACTTCCCATTTTGTCCTACATGGGAAGCCGCGAACAAGGGCTCTTCCATTCCTGCGCCCGCGTCAGCGGCAGCTGCCCCAGGACACCCCCACCCCCCAGAAAGCAGAGGAGAGGTGGCGGGAGGTCTGCGCCCAGGATCTGACACCCCTTAAGCGTCCGCTGTGGAAGGGGCACTGCCTCTGTGGTCCCTCTACGAATATTCCCTTTGGGTCAGGTAGCTTTTGTCAGTTGGCATCAAATCGTGTTTTCCTGACTTCGTTGGGGCCAGAGGAGTGTTAGTTCCGACCCAGATGGCCCTGGCCCCAGGTCACCTGGGGAGTCTCTCCAGGTGGAGGGAGGATTCCAGGGAAGGGCAAAGACCCCAACGTCTGCACCCTCAGGAACGCTGGCGGGACGGGCGGTTGGACAGGAGGGAAGCAGGGGTGGAGGGGACAGCAGGGGCCTTGTGGGCGCCTTTCCATCACGGCTGGCCCAGGTCTGCTGGCCGCTGCCCTCGGGAGGCAGGGGGCAGGTGCGGGCTGGCCCAAGGCCGGGGGAGACACGACACCGAGCTACGGTGATGTCGGAGTGTCCTACTGTGCAGATGCCCCGTCGCCAAGCCCTGTGCACACAAAGCATGTGACCAATGACTCAGTTTTTGCCTTACTTGCCTTAATGCACGGGTGTTGCAGTGATGCGGACAGAGACCAGCTTCCCGACGGGGCTTACCCGCGAGCACAGCTTCCCCAGAGAGACCGTCCTCCCCGGAGACACGCAGAGGGCGTCTGGGTCAGCTCTGGGCAGGGGCCCCTGACACTCAGCAGCTCACGTTCCTCGGACATTTCTGCGATGTGTGTGAAAGGGGGCGCGGGTCTCCCGGCAGAGCCGCTAACCCACCCCAGCGGTTCTGCTCAAGGGGCGTTGCCGCGGCCAGAGCAGGGGCTGACGCCCATCTCCCACACATGTTACTCAGTTAACACTCACTCCGTTTTCAGTTTTAAAAGGCGTTTGGGAGAAACTTTGTTGATAGCAGAGCCTTAAGCCGAGGTTTTCTAGAAAATGCCCCGATTGCAGAAGATGACTGCTCTGAAGAATGATGTTCAGTTAAAGCAAAAGTTTAAACGCCATTTGCTAAATTTGGGGAGGCTCTCAGTGTGGACCCCTAAATTACTGTTTAATTTTGTCTGCTGAGCCTGCAAAGGCTTCCCTTGGGAGAGCACGAAACGGGTTGGTTCCCTGTGCACGTGAAGCTCCTGGGCACGCGCTCCGCGGGTGTGCGAGGGGGGCCGAGGCCGCGCACACACCGCACACACACCCTTTCCCTCCAGGTTAAACGCTGGGCCACTGGTAGGATTTCAAATTTGAGCTGGAAGCATGTCTATTTTTTCTGCTTTGATGAAGCCCTGCTGCTTGTTGGGCTTTGAAGTTTATTTACTGTCATTAAATTGCAATAATTATTTCTGAAGTTTATACTTTTGTCTGTGACTTTAAGGCTTCCTGAAGAACAAGACATGCACGTAGACTCAAATAATTCAAAGAAACAGATCGGACAGTTACTTTTAACTGGCAGCAGAATGTGGCACCCAATTTGTTACAAACTTACATGCTATGGTTTAGAACTAATTTTAACTTCCCCTTGAAGTTGGAATTCAAAACCTCACTCGGGGCCCGACATGGTATTATCCGAGGAGAATGTTCATTTCATAATTTGAAACAAGAACCTGGATCTTTTACGAGGCCCAATATTATTTCCATATGAGGGAGCGGAGCTGGAAGGAGCAGCCGGGCAGACTGCCGAGCGCTGTCCCGCGCTGGGCTGCAGTTTTGGGGCTGTTTCCAGAGCCCAGTGACAGCTCTCCAGGGGCACGCGCCCTCCTCCCTCCTCCGCTGAGATCCAGCCGGCGGCATGTGCAAGGCAGACCTTGCTCCCTGGGTCCCGGGGAACCTGACCCGGAGGCGATGATAAATGCCCCCGAGCGCGGGCGTGCAGATTATCCGGGCGGGGCTGGAGGGCTGCTTGGAGTTCCCTCTGTACTCCGGCCAAGTGGACGCCCCGGGGCCGCACAGAACAGCCACTGCTGTTCCACTGCATCCTTCACCTGCTTTCTGGAACACCTGCTGGAGGGGGCGGGGCTCCTCCCGGCTCTGAGGCTCCGAGGCTCCGAGAGTGAGATGAAACTCCGTCAGGAGGACCTGTCTTCAGAGGGCCTTGGGGGTCAGAGAAGGGAAGCCGGGGCTGCTGTGTGTAGCTGGCCCACGGGGTTGCCCGCCGCGCAGACCCAGGACAGGGGTTTGGACGCAGGCACGGCTCTGGGAGGAGGTCCAGGAAGCAGAAGTGGCTGCATTGTCCCCACAACAGGCAGGGGGGCCGGGGTGTTGTCCGCTGCCCTGCCCTGAGGTCCGGGATAGAGCTGTCGCTGATCGGCGGGAAGCCAGCACGTCCAGCGTCCACACGGCAGCCATGAAGGCAGGGTCGGGAATGAGATGTGGCATCCGCAGTGTCGTGTCAGCATTTTTGATGGGAGGAGGGGGGTGGAGGACACAGTGTGAAGTCAGAGGCCACGACCTTTCTCCAGCTCTGTGCGCTGGAACCACGTGGCTGCTTTTAACACCCGTGATGTCCCGGCTCCATCTCAGATGGATAAACCATAGTCTCCAGGGCTGCGGCCGGACATCAGTCTGTTTTGAAGCCCCCAGACCATTCCAAGGGCTGCTTGAGGACCAGCCAAGGGGGCATGCGGACAGCAGCGCACGTCTGGGCCGCAGCCGTGACTGCAGGGTTAGGGTGCTGCCGGGAATGCGGTCCGTGGCCGATGTCAACGTGCCCCTCATAGCCTCGTTCAGGAAACAGCCGTGAGTGCGTTCGCGCATACCCGGGGCATCTCTGTCAGAGCCGGCAGGGGGACGGGGGTGCGCCTAAGGCGAGTAACTGAACCAGCAAGGACCAGACGAGAGGAGAACGGCCGCGCGCCCGACGGCTCCGCACCTGAGCTCTGATGGTACAGCAAACATTCCGCAGTGCAGCCGCGTAGGATGGGCATAAAACCGGATGGTACTTGACCCCACGGTCAAGCACGGCATGTATCTGGGTGCTTGAGATGAAACGGGGTCAGCGTCAGCTTCCCCCAGACCCCGTAGGAAACGAGCCGTCTCTTCACGGCTGGTCTGGCATGCTGTGCCTACCGACGGTGGTCCCGGACCCCCTGAGCGCAGGGAAGCTGCTCTTCCTTCTCAGAACTTTCCTGGTTATGACTGGATTCTTTTTTCCAAATGAACTTAAGAATCATTTCTTTATAGGTTTCCGAAAGCTGCCATGGGGATTTAATGTATGGGCGGACTTGAAGAACGTACGGCTGATCGGAATCGTCAGGACTCCTGGAAGGATGGCGCGTGCCCACCTTCCTGCACGGGCTCAGTGGGGTTTTCTCGTGCATGGTTTGCCTCACCGAGTATTTTAGGAAGCTGGCGGTGCCCGTGCTTTCGGATGCACCGTGAACAGGGCCTTCCTTCTACCGTATCCCTGGTGAGTCGTGCTCCCCGGGGAGCCCCCTTGCAGGCTCTCGGAGAGCGGCGGGCTCTGCAGAGCTGGGTCGGCTGGGAAGCGGTGCCACGTCTGTAGGACCCGCCTTCCTTCCAGAAACACCGCCTGCTCCGAGGGACAGGAGGCTGCGTGCTCATGCGGTGGGGTTGTCTGGGGACAGCACCTCTGACTGGGACCCGGTCCTGCCTGCGGTGCTCCCAGAACCAAGGAAAAGAAGGGACCCCCATGCTGTCCCGAAGGTCGTGCGGGGGGCCTGGGTCAGGATGAGAGACACTCAGATTCAGGAATGAAGAGCTACATCCCCGCCGTCAGGAAACGTGTCTCCTCACAGAGACCCAGCTGTGTCTGGGGAGAATCACAGGGACGGAGCGTAGCCACGGAGGGAGGGCCCACAGAGGCGGGCGCTCCGGTGGGATCAGGAGCGGTGCCCCCTCCCCACACAGCCAGTTTCAGGCCACGTGCAAGGTCGGTCCAGCTGTCCGCCCTCCTGGCACAGATTTGGTCGGCCCCACATGCCGAGTCTGGTCTGCCCACGGGGACCCCAGTAGACGGCTGCTTGCAGGGTCCCGTGGCTGCTCCGTGGGCCAGAGTCCCTTTATGCCTTTGCTTTTAATTTCCTACTCTCGCATGTTTATCCACGGCTGCCAAGGCTTTTCTCGCCAACGCAGAGTCCGACCAGAGCTGTTCCCAGACCACCACCCTCCACCCCCTGGTAGGCCAGCAGCTCGGAAACGATGATGTCACGGCCCGACATCAAGAGTGGGCCTTGTTTCCGTGTGCCGCCCGTTGGCACTGCAGAAATTCTTTGCGCTGCCTTTTAAAACAGAAGCCAGTCGAAAATGTTCTCGCTTACTTGGTCTGTTTTCCTCTCCTGTGACTTCAGTAGAAACCATTCCTTATGACTGCAATCGATATTTCGTAAACACTATAGTCAAAGGGAAACGCCGGCGGCTCACGGAGAAGCCGAGACGCAAACGGAGAGCAGGCGAGGAGGGCCGTGCCAGAGCACAATCTGTGAAAACACTGGAGTCGGGAACGCTTGGAAATAAAGATCCGATTGTGCGTTGTTTATTTCCCTTGTTCCGTCTCGGCTGGTGAGTCTCATTAAACGCTTTCCTGGAAAACAATGCATTCTTCTTTCCCAGCGCACTTTGGACCTACCAGCGACACATAAAGGGCCCTTGTGGGGTGTGGTGCCCAGGGCTGCGGGCGGCCGGGTGGGGACAACATCCGCTCAGCCGGGGGCCCCTCTGCTGCCTCCTCATGCCGGCCGACTCCTCATTCTGGAGCCCCGTGGCTGGGGCCCCACACCAGCGTGGCGTGGGCCTGAAGGGCAGGCTCTCCGAGACCCCCGCACCTCCGCTCACCCCTGCGCTGGGGCGGGAGGCCCACCCGGAGAGGGCGGCAGGGGCCGGCCAGCAGGTGCCCTCACGCACGGCGAGCGCTCGCTGCGAACGTGCAGACAGGATAGTCTTCATTAAGTGGTGCCGGGTCAGCGGCGTATCTGCGTGGGAGGGAAAAAGGAACCTTGACCCATACTTCACATCAAAAACAAAACTAAAATGGAGCGCGGAGTTCATGGATGGGAGCTGTAAGATTTCCTAAAGGCGCCGGGAACCACCGTCACAACCAGGGGTCGGTTCGGCAGGTGGGCGGAGAAAGCACTAACGGGACTCCATTAACATTAAGAACACCCTCCGTCTGGGGACCCTGGGGCGAGTCACAGCCTCCAACCCAAGGAGACAGTGACTAAACCAGTGCTCCCCAGGACAGGACGCCCGGTGAGCAGCAAGGACGTGAGAAGGGGCTCTATGCGGCAAACAGCCAGGGAAACACGGACGACCCCCTGAGCGGACCACCCCCCACCCCCCACCGGCGCAAGAGGTGGGCGTGGGGAAGGTCGGCCTGGAGGCCACGGGAGCACAGGAGGCGTGCGGGCAGTACCTGCCAGCTGGACACAGACCTGCCCCTCGGACCGGCTGCATATGCGGTGCGGTCAGAGGCCAGCACCCCACGTCTGCTCTGCTCTGGGAGGCTGATCGGGGAAGCAAGCCCACGGCCACGGGACCGGTAGCCGTGGGGCATCTAGGCTGCCATCCTGACTGGGGGATGGATATGTGCGTGGGGGGGCGTGATCACACTCACCGGTCTCAGGGTGAATAGACCCGCTCTGTGAGCTGCTCCTTCCCCGGAGCTCCAGACCGCCTGTGTGTCTAGACCAGGCCAACGCCCCTGGGATCACGTGGGATGGTCTGGCGTCGCCAAGGCCCCTGCTCACTCGGTTCCCTCAGGTGAAGTCACTGAGAAATAAACCACAAAGGGAGAACATGCCCGGTCAGCCTCAGTTTTCCTATGTGACAACAGCCACCGACTCCAGGCTCCCAGGATGTGTAGCCCAGCAACGGCCAATGGGCTCCTTGTGCCCGCCCGCCGATGTGCCAGAGCCTCCCCCAGCAATCCGGGCAGGGGTCTGCCCACGTGGGAAACGTGCATCTCAGCCTGAACACGGCTTCTCCCACGGGGCCCAGCGTGGGATCTGCAGACACGGACATCCCCTTGCTCTGGCTCTCCGCCCCTCCCCAGGCCTCCAGCCGTGTCTGGGAGCAGGCAGGACTGGGTGCGTCCCTGAGTGGCAATGGGAAAGGAATTCAGCAGGAGGGGGAATCCTTGTTTCCTGGGTAGGGGTGGGGCTCAGACACCCACCCTCACCTGTGCTCCTGCCTGACACAGAGCCAGCGCCTGATGCACCCCCAAGAGATGCCGCATCCTGGTCCCTAGACCCGTGAGCAGCCACATGAGACCACGTGGCCCTGGAGTGGAGTCTCAGGGTGGCTGGCGTCACCAAAGGGGTCCTTGGAGGTGGTGGGGGGACAGTCAGAGTCATGCAGCACAGGCCGGCTCTGAGACAGGGCGGGCACACCCTCAGTGGCCAGGGGTCCTGAGAAGCTGGGAAAGGCACGGAACGTCCCTGGCAGCCCCCAGAAGGTCCAGTCCTGTGCACACCCAGGCTGAGCCCAGTCAGACACCATGGACACGTGGCCTCCAGGGCTGTGAGGCACAGTAGCCATGGGAAGCTCACCCCCAGGATACAAAGGGCCCACAGTTCCCGAGGGTTCCTTCCACGGAGGGCCTGGAGAGGAAGGGGGCTGGAGTGTGACCGATATCTTCAATCAGGATCAGGTCCCACTCCCCAGATGTGGCATTTTCCCTAGAAGGCTGGGGTCTTGGTCTGCAGAGACAGCCTAGCCCACCCCCCGAGGGGCCAGAAGCAAGTGGTTCTCACCAATGACCCACTGTGGTCAACCCTTTATACCTCTCCTTACGTGGTCCTGAATCTCACACATGCTCGGCGGTATTTTGTTGTCACCACGGGCAAGGGGCTGTGCCGGCTGCTGTGGGAAGCTGTCCCTCGGGCCTGCCCCACTTAGACCAGACACCCTATACCTCCCAGCTTGGCCTGCTCACCATGTGACTCTGCCAGCACGTGTGCATGTGTGAGAGTGTGTGCATGCGTGTGCATGTGTGCTTATGAGCATGTGTGCCTCTGTGCATGCACCGTGCTGTGTGTGCACGTGTGTGGGTGCATTCTGTGTATGCACACGTGAGGGCACGTGTGCATGTGTGAGAGTGTGTGTGCACACATGTGGGCTTCGTGCTGAGCCCACCTGGCAACTGCTCCTGGCCACACTGCTTCTAGGACCCCCAGGTCTGCCTGACCCTCCTGGTCTCCTGCAGCCTGCAGGAGAAGCTGGACAACAGACCGATGACATTTCCCCACAAGAGGGGCGAGGAGCTGGAAAAGCAGGGTGGGCGCATGCCCGGTGACTGTGGGCCCGTGTTACATCGGGGAGGGAACAGCCGGTGTGAGAGGCCCTGGGGCAGCTGGTCCACAGGCTGGGGACAGCACAGCTCAGTGGGGGTGCAGGGAGAGACCTGAGAAGCGGGCTGAGCTCTGTAGGCAGAAGACACAGAACCCAAGGGTTCTGGAAGCCTGGTGGGGGTGGGATGTGCTGATGGGAGCAGGGGAGAAAGGCTGGGGTGGGCTGCGAGGAGGCCGGGGTCCTGGGGGCGGCAGAGGGGCAAGGGAGCCTGAGCTCAAACGCACAGTCCGACTCCCCGGGGTCCCACCGATTGCAGTGACCCAGGCGGCCTGCAGGGAGCTGGCACCACAGGCTGGGTGCTCCTTCTCAGTCGGGCTTCCCCGAGGTCACTCTGCTCTTCACGAGGGACAGCTCCCTCCGGGTGAAACGGAGCACCTGCAGGGGTAGCGTGAGGGCATGCAACACTCCCGGCATCAGCACGAGCGCCGTCCCACCGCGTGGCCAAGCTCCTGTCCTGCGGCGTCTGCAGACACGCCAGACCCCCGCAGGCACCCAGCTTCCCTTCTATCAAATGTGGGGTCCCTGCACTGTGCAGGGGCCATCCTGCTATATGCCCCACAACAACTGTGGCCTCTTCTTTCTCGCTCTTTCGGGGTTTTCAGATCTTTGCCTACAGTTTCCGAATGGATGCCCACCACCTGCCCTCCCCTCTGCAGACCTGGATCCTGGAAACCGCCAGCCAGCCCTGCCTGGGGCTTCCTCCTCCCCTCATGTCTGTCCCCTCTCATCCGAGACACAGGCTCCGCCACATAGCCCTGCTCTGCCTCCACTCCAGGCCACAGTGTGTCTGCAGGAGCAGCTCTCCGCAACTTCTGGGCAAGGTTGGACGTTGAAAGAGAAGCACCCCTTCCGTGATCGCCAAATTAGGGTGTCTTTTCTAGTCTGGGAGTAGGTATCCCTAAAGCACCCAGCCGTGCTTCCCACAGGAAGCAGGACCAGAACAAAAAAGAGATGCCCTGGGGCGCCTGGGTGGCACAGCAGTTGGGCGTCTGCCTTCTGCTCAGGGTGTGATCCTGACATTATGGGATCGAGCCCCACATCAGGCTCCTCTGCTATGAGCCTCCTTCTTCCTCTCCCACTCCCCCTGCTTGTGTTCCCTCTCTCACTGGCTGTCTCTATCTCTGTCGAATAAATGAATAAAATCTTAAAAAAAAAAAAAAAAAGAGATGCCCTTCCAGGCACCCTCCTGGACAAATGAGGCCACCCACCTGGCCAGGGCTCCTTGGGTCCTCTAGGGCCAGCGGGAGCCATTTGCAGCTCTTCCAAAGCCAGAGCCTCCCCAGGGACAGGAATGATGTGTAGCAGGACTTCCTTCCTCCTGCCACTCTCCCGGAGAAACCGCCTTTTCTCTGGAGGCTGGTAGGACTTCTCACAGGATCTGGTCCCCTAGTCTCTGTCTTCAGTGCCCTCCCAAGCCAAGCAGGACCCTTCTGTGCAAGGGCCTTGTCCTCAGGGTCAAGCTCCTGGGATGGGGGGGGAAGCATGTTCTCAGGGTCGGGCTCCTGGGGGGGAGCTTGTCCTCTGGGTCAGGCTCCCAGTGTCCCCTCCCCATTTGCCTGCTGTCCTCAAGCTCACCAGGCCCAAGGGAGGGTGAGGGTAAAAGGGAGAAAGGGGAAATACTTCTTTTCCCTCGGCTTCTCTGGAGCGTGAGCCCTCCTGCTCTCAGAAAACACGGGTTTTCCAGCACGGCTTTCCCGGAGAAGTGACAGGTCCTGCGCCGCTGATCTATGAAACGCCCCTCAACAGCGAGTGTGCTGCTGTCAGCACTGTCCCGGCAGAGACCCCGTCCTGGACCGCTGCCGGCCCCGTGTGCACCCACCCCCACGTGCGCTGCCCGGCTTCCGGTGTCGAACTCACGGGCCTCTCCTGCCAGGACCTCGTGAGTCAGCGTTCAGCGTGGACTTCGGGTTCTTGCTCCTTTAAGGCAGAATGAACCCAAACCACAGAGACTCGGTTCCCGAGGACCAGCGTGAGGGACACGGGGCTGCTCTCTCCCTCTCGGATTTCCGGATTTCCGTTTCCTCCGCCTCCGGGGGGAGACGCCTGCCTGGAGCCAGCGGGTACCTTAGAGCCAAAGGGAGCTGCTTCAGGGCTGGAGGCCCGCTGACCGGTCCTCTGAGAGGACCTTCTCCGTAGAAGGACCCTGGCCCCAAATTCACTCGGAGCGTGTCCCGCCACCAAGTGCACACGCACTCGGCCATCTGTCTCTCCTGAAACGTGCGCGTGCCCCGTCTTGACAACGAGCACGTGTTTCCCATGAAAAGTTAACGTTCAGACCTGAACAGGAAGAGTCCACCATCCTCCTTCTAAGAAAGTCACTGCTGTGAACAACTTACTGTGCCACGCGTGTGCAGAGAGGACTGCAGCGGAGCGTGTGGCTCTGTCGTCCCTGGACGGCGGGTCTCGGGTGTCCTCCCGTGGGCGTCTGCGTGGACCTGGACTGTTTCCAAGCTGTCCATCAGGTGGGCTGACACGCACAGGCTCCCTTGGTGACCGGCGACTTCCAGTGATTTCGTCTATTTGCAAGCAGGGCCCACCCCCCACACTCTCGCACAGGCACACGTGTGCGCATGCGTGCACACACGAGGGTGCCCTGGGAAAGTTCCCGTGAGCGGCACCCTGGCCCAGGGGGTCTGCATCTGTGTCAGCACTGAGCCCCGCCCCGCGAGGTGCCGCGCTCGGGCTCAAGGGTACACGGGAACAGACCCGCCTCCCGGGGACGGGTCACCGGCCAGAGGCCCTTCCTTCCTCACTACTGTGTCCAGCGCCAGCCCACGACTCAAGCCATCACTACACATACTAGCCCACGCTAGCTCCCCAGCCACCGACGGTCGCCAGAGCTGGGCTGAGGATGTGGGGCTTCCGGAAGGCCATCTGCCTCCCCGTCTCAGCCCTCCGTGAACGCGACGTCATGATTCCGGCCACCAGACATCAACGTTGCAAACAGAATCAGGCTCGGTCCAGCCTCGGTCCCGAGCGGCGGGCTCCCGGGTCACCCCCACCACCAGACCGAGGTCCTGAGAGCCCCCAGGGCAGACTCGGTGGGTCTCCCAGCTCTGGCTGCACAGCAGGGTCGGGGTCTGTCATGGCCCGCATCGCAGCATCAGGGGCCCGCTGGGCTCGTGAGTAGCCGGACCTCGAGGACCTGCCAGCTGGGGCAGCAGCTTGAACGGGCTTTGTCCTGAGGGTCACCTTGGCTCCCCCTGCCACCCGCAGGAAGGAGAGGACGGGCACCACGGTGCCATGGCATCCCGGCCATGCGGTGCGGTCCATGGAGGACTCTCCCAGCGGAGCCAGCCCTGCGGTCAGCCTTCCTCTCTGCTCTGTCTTTCTTTGCAAATTCTTCTCGGGAGGCACTTGACCAGCACTTCCCAGAAACTGGTCCCCAGGCCAGTGCGAGCCCATAATGAAGTTCTCCTTGGTCCGTGGTCAACACGAGAAAAGTCATGCCAGAGGAGTTTCTCAGCCAGGCCACAGCGAGTTCACAGAAAGGCTGTCCTTTTCTGAGAAGCTTCTTCCCACTTTCCCCATGAAGAAGGGTGAGGGGTGACAGGACCTCTCACCCCCGAGGGCCGCCCCTGACAGAGCCCCCACATGTCCGGATACTCGGACAGTCCCCTCCCTCGCCCGGGCCATTCTGACGGCCACAAAGAGCAGCAGGCAGCACGAGGGCCCTGCCCAGCCTTCCTTCCGGGACCATGGCCCCGTCCGGGCCTCCTGGTGTCTGGACCAGGGGATGTGGTGCTTGGAGCCGCATGCCCCTGGGGACCCCGTCCATCGCCCCAGACAGGAGAGGCGAGCACAGGAGAATGAACTGCTATTGATAGTCAGCAGAGCCCCTCACCACACCCTTAAGCTCCTGACACGGGACAGGTGCCTCACGGAGATAAATCTGACTCATCCACGTTTCCACCGTGACATGACGTGGACGCCATCCGTGAAATAGTACCACCTCATCTTCTAACCTGGGTGCAGAAGGTCTGGCAGGGGGGTCCCCTGAGATCGAAGCACCTCCCAGGCATCCAAACTGCTCGAGTCATAGCATTTCCCTGAATGGAGGTTACAGACTGAAGGTGCCCCGGGATCATACACGGAGCGACATGGTGACCAGGGGTGCTCCTCCTCGCTATTGGCTGACCCCACGGAGGACACCACCCAAACAGGCCGGCCCTTCAAAGCCAAGAGCCCCATCTGCAGTGCTGTCCTCTGCAGGTTCAGCCCGCACTCGGAAAGGATGGAGGCCGAGGCCCAGGTCCAGGGGCAGGTGTGGCCTGGCCCCGGCGTGCTCCCAGCCCCGGTGGTGGTGCCCAGCTGGAGGACGTGAGGCGTGGAGGTGGGGCCAGACGAGGGAAAGGCGTGCTGGCCCTCGGCAGTACACGCGTGCTCCTGGGGCTGGGGCGTCTTCAGGCAGGTGGCTGGGGCTCAGCAGCGTCCACACGGGTGCAGGGGGCTCCTCTTCCGGAGGCCTCCTGATGTGGCCCAAGGGTGGGCGTGCCCAGTGGCCAGGAAGCCTCGCCCCGGGGGGTGCTTCAGAGGGGCCCGTGCTCTGGACGTCTCTGCTCACCCTGTGAGCTCCAAGGCAAAGCAGGGACTCCCCTCACGGTGATGCCAGAGCCTTCCGCACAGGCGGGACAAGGCCGGTCTGGGCCGAGCTTGTGCGAGCCCACGATGTGAGCGCTGCCCCTGTGGTCTCCTCAGCCCCGGCCACCTCCCAGGGGTGCTTGCCTCCCCAGTGTGGGCAAGGCACAGGGATGGGTGATTGCACCCATCCCAAGGGAGCCGGCGGCATCCCACGCCTGAAGGGGCCCCGAGCCAGGATCCCTCCAGTGCAGCAGTGGGCAGGGACGCCTGAGCGGTGTGTGGGACCCCCACAGACCTACAGACTCAGAGTTCCGGGAACCCCGTGGGCCTCCCCAGGCAGCCGAGGCTGGGAAGACCCCAGTGAAAGCGTGGGCAGTGGTGTTGGGGGTCCTGCCCCATCACAGGATACCTTCCCCTGCCCAGACCTCCTCGAGGCACCTTGTGTCTGTCCCAGGAACCCCCCGGCAGGAGGATCCCAGATCCGGGGTCCGGGCCTGCTGTACGGATGAAGTAAGTGACTTCAGACCCGGAGGTGAGCTGAGCAGCTATTAGCTGTTGGACCAGCACAGGGTGAGGCCCCGGCAGGAATCCCCAAGGGATGAGCACTGAGCACGTGTGGGGACCAGGTCAGAGCTCACCCTCCGCCCTGGGTTCAGCCCTGGGGTCAGCCGGGACAATGACCCTGTGCCAGCAAGAAGCCCCGGGTAGAGGTGGTGGCAAGGTCTCAGACCCATGGCGCTCTTTGGGTATGGCTGATTTAAGTACCGGGGGCCGCACCAGCCCCACCTCTCTGCAGGCTCTCCTGTCGCCAAACTGGAGGGGAGAGAGGCTAGAGAGAGAGGTGGGTGAGGTCAGTGGGGTCAACAGTGCAGGGACGGGAGCCAGGATCCTGTGTGCGGATGGGATCCCAAATTCTGAAATGTGTCTGCAAATAGCACAATAATGCACAAGAAAGCTAGAAGCTATGGGTTGTTGTTGAGGGGAGGAGGGGAGAGGTGGGGGGGGAGAGGAGAGAGAGGAGGGGGAAGGGAGGGGGAAAGGGAAAAAAAAAAAAAAAAAAAAAAAAAAAAAAAAAAAAAAAAAAAAAAAAAAAAAAAAAAAAAAAAAAAAAAAAAAA
>NC_048220.1:146999534-147013158 GCF_002007445.2 Ailuropoda melanoleuca | reverse complement strand
GTGCGGGGTGGGGGGCGCTCGGGAAGGGAGGGGCTGCAGTGACCCTAGTTCACAAGTCCTTAAGAATTTCAGGGCATCGAACTTTACATCGGAATCCGGGGATGTACTGTATGGTGACTAACATAATATAATAAAAAATCATTAAAAAAAAAATTCAGGGCAGTGACAGCAGAGCCCGAGGAAGCACGGGTCCCAGGAAGTTGTGGGGAGCGTGTGAGTGCAGAGGGTCAAGGACCCCAGAGAACACCAAGGGTGCCAATTCCCACACACACGTACATGTGCGTGTGTGAACACGCGTGTCCATATGTGCCTGTGGACGCATGTGTGAATGCACGTGCGCATATCTGCCTTGGACACATGTGTACGTGAATGTACGTGTGCACGGACACACGTGTGTGCACACATGTGCTTGTTTAGGTAAGTGCGTGCATACACGCGTGTGTGCATGCATGTTTGGGGGCATGGATGGAGGAGGGCCCTCCTGTACCCTCCTCTCTGCCTTGGTGACCTCCAAACCCCCAGACCTTTGGGCAGCACAGTGAGAGTTGCCCACATGGGGCCTTCGGGACTGGACCCCTCTCCAGCCACCCAGGAGAGCCCACCATGCCGTTTGTTGAACACACGCAGGGCCCTGGCCAGCTGGTGGGCCTGGGGCGGACCCCGAGGCCCAGGGCCAGTGGTCATCCTGCGGAAGCACAGGAAGAGGCTGTAAGAGCAGCAGCTTCCAAAGCCTGGGATGTGGCCACTCCTTTCCCTTGGCCACTGGTCTGGCCCAGTGGAGAAACGGCCTCCTGCCAGGAGCTCCAGGGGCACCAGTGCTGACAGGACCCCACCACAGGCTGTCCCAGAAGGGTCCCTGCCCCACTGAGCTGTGGCCACCAGCCCAGGGTGTGTCCCGCTGGGCGGCCTCCCAAAGCTCCCTGGAGAGAAGTCAGAACCCGTTCCCACTCCACGCCACTGGCCTCGGGGACTTTCAGCCCTGGAATCACGGAGCAGCTGCAGGCCCCAAGGAGGTCTCAGGGTGACCTGGGCCCACCCCGGGACAGAGGGGCCTCAGGAAATGCACAGAACACCCTTCCCTCCACGCCTCCCCTGGATGGGGCTTTCCTGGAGCAGAGGCTTGGGGCCGCCTCTGCCCGCCCCAGTCACTCCTCCCTGGCGGCACACCCTGGTCCCCTCCATGCCAGCTCTGCCGCCAGAGCAAAGGGCCCGACGTGGCCTACAGGAGAAGGTCTTTCTCCAGCCCTGGGGCCCTTAGCACGCACTCACCCGCCCCTGCAGGCACACATCCTCTGGGGGCTACAGAATGCTTCCTAGCCTGAGGTCCAGGCCTCGACTCCTCCTGCTGAGGCTGTGTGTGCAGGGCAGCTCTGCTGGCCTTCTGGGTGCCCCAGCAGGGCCAGTGGGCTTGGGGACACGGTGGGGCTGTCCACACCCTAACTGTAAAGCAGCCCATTCCATCGGGCAGAGACACTGCAAGAACCAGCACTGTTTAATTAAAGAAGAAATGTTGAAATTCTGTAAATCAGGAAAAGCTTAA
The DNA here is from genome assembly GCF_002007445.2 of Ailuropoda melanoleuca. Taxonomy (NCBI): domain Eukaryota; kingdom Metazoa; phylum Chordata; class Mammalia; order Carnivora; family Ursidae; genus Ailuropoda; species Ailuropoda melanoleuca. The sequence goes on along the minus strand of NC_048220.1, from coordinate 147,011,618 downwards.
ACCAACCTAAGAGGAAATGGAGAAAACATCCTTCATATGCAAAAAGCTCTTACCCATCAACAAGAACGACACCTCCATAGATACAGAAACGTAACTGCAGACACTCAGCACCGATGTCAGCCTTGACCAGAGCCGAAGAAATAAGTACCGAAACAAAACAGGATTTCATTTCTCAGTTCGCCCTCGTTTTGGAATGGGAGGGGCTGGCTTACGTGCTGCTGCTGGAGATGAAATGACAGGAACAAGGCTCCTCACTGCTGTCTTGTTGGCTCTTACGGACACCGGGCCCTCAGCTGGAGGCAGCTTCCGAAGCCAGGTGACAAGGCCCTTCTGGGCAGAGGGCCGCGATGACCCTGGCCCAGCCCGACTTTCCTGCATCGGTGTGCCGGGGCACCGGGGGACACCCCGGGGTCGGAAGGAGGAGGCTGTGGGCCGCGTCACACTGACGTTCCCGCAGAGCAGAGCAAGGGCAGCCAAGCTGAGCCCCCACACCACAGAGGGCTCTGCTCTCCAAACGCTGCTCGCAGGACCCGTGGGCGCCCTCCAGCTCCAGAGGCAAGACTTCCTCACCGTGAAGCTGCCGGGGCCTCTGCCGTGGTGGCGGTGGCAGGGTCCTTAGCACTTGACCACTCCTTCGCACTTGACCCAACTCCAACCCAACGTGGCAAGACACACAGGAGATCTTCATTTTACCTAGAGGACCCCACACAGAGGCCCCGGCCCCGGAAGGCTCCCCTCCCTGGTTGAGAACTGTGTGCAGCCTCCCGAGGGTCGGGGCCCAGTGTGGGGCACACCTCCTGCCCCCGTAGGGCCCCCAGGGGGCTGCGCATGTGCCCCCGCGGTGAGGGGGACGGGTCCAGGCCCGCGGGTCCCGGGCGGACGCTGAGAGGCCCATGGAGCAGCGCCGCTCCAGCCCGGCCCCCCGCCCAGCCAGCGCACGTGAGCTCCGGCCGCACATCGTGGCTACCTCAGCCCCTGGCGGGTGGCGGGTGGCGGGTGGCGGGTGTCATGCCGGGGGCCTGACTGACACGCGCCTTTGAACCCAGGCAGGCACGCTCTTCTCTCCATTTTCTTCATAAACACCGCGCAGTGTTCATGGACGTGTTTATGGTCTGACTCTGCGAAACGTCTGCCCTTGGCGTGTGGGGCTCTCTCCTTCACGGACGGGTGCTCTGTGCTACGCCTGCAACGGCGGCCGGCACGAAGGGGACACTCAGTATTAGAGGCAACTGTACGCACGAATCTTCCTGGACTTGGGTGCGCCCCAGGGACGTGGCTCCCTCCCCGCCAGCGAGCGCAGGCGGTGCTCGGGGTCTGCGCCTCGTCAGCGATGCCCGGGTGAGCATGTAAGGCACATGTCATCCCCGGACAGAGCCCCGGGTCCAAGTCCAGCCTCGCTGTGGCTCTGACGCACCCGCGGCACGCCTCCCCACGGGCAGGGGCGTGGGGAGCAGCTAGTTCAGAGACAGAAGGTAGACCAGCAGGCACAGTGGACCCCAAAGGACAGAAGGGCGCTCAGGTCGCACGAGGGCGGCGGGCTCAGAGGCTGCATCTCCGCAGTGTGTCTGTGACCGTGCAGTCCAACAGACCGGGCTGGGGGCCGCCGTCCCTCGGGCAGCAGCTGGAGTAAGCAGAGACTCCAAGATGTAGCCCTTGGCCAGTGGGGCGGAGCCGGGGCCACGTGCAAACTCACACAGAATGTGTCCTCGGGCCCGGGGTCACGGACACCCAGGCAGGGGCTCTCACGCTCAGGGCCACCCCGGACCCCGGTAGCCTCGTGTCTGAGCTCCTCAGCAGCAGGTCATGAGAAGGCTGGGGCTGGGGGCACGGGGACCACTGTGACCCACAATTCGGATGCATCTGGGAATAATTCACTGAAGTCTGGAGCCAGTGTCCCCTGCTGAGAGTCGGTGGTCATGTGTGAGCATGCTTGCTGTTTACATTTTATGCCTTTCAGAGACAAACTGTGCTTTTTAAAGCACTCAAGAGCGGAATTTGACACCTGTGACCCAGTGTGCAAGGCTTTCCTCTCCCGCTGGTCACAAACGTTTCCGAGTATCCCACATTCGTTTTTGTGGGATCTTCCAGCAGCTATACCAGCAGCAACACAGACAGGCCCACTGGCTCCAGGCCGAGGCAAATCCTGTCCCCACGGTGACACGGAGCTCAGTGCCAAAGGATTCTTCCTGTAAACACAGTGAGCACCTAAGTTGACACTGGAGAGACAAGCCACGTGGGGACACAACATCAATGGGGCCAGGCCACCTCCCTGCATCTGGACAGGCCTAGCAACACTGTTCCCCTTGATGGCATGTCCACTCAAGGTCTTGGCACCCAGTTGTTGGACCACAGATCCCCTGACAGACACACAGACTTGAGCTCCGTCCAAAGGAAGGAGGGAAGCTCTCTGAGGTGTGAGCCCTTCCTCCTGCACCCCAGCTCAGGCAGCAAGGGCTCCCCCAGCCCTGCCTTGGCTCTGCCTCCTGTTCCAGGCAGGCCCTGTTCCTCTGAATCCTGGAGTGTCGGAGTGTCACTGCAGCCTTTTCCCTGTGGAAAACCTCGGGCTGCTGGCTGTGGGCCTGAGTTGCAGGTGTGCTCCACCTGGGCCTGGTTCCCGAGGTGGGAGAAGAACAGCATTTGCAGCAGGGCAGCCAGGAGTGGCTGGGAGGAGCAGGACTTAGTGCTCTGTGGACAGACGGCGACACACTGTTTACCTGATGCCTGCAGGATGACCACTCTCGTGGCACAAAGCAGTGTAGACCCACTGCTAAGGGTCCCAAGCCTCAGCTGGGACAGTGTGTGTGCCCGCAAGTGCCCGGCCAGGGTGCGGTGGGGGAGCGCCATGGGGGGCAGCCAGGGGCACCTTGGGGCAATCCACCTGCCCCAAAGGGCATTTCCTGCCGGCCACCTCGCTGGGCACAGGAGGGAGAAGGACCCTGTGCAGGGTCTCCCTGGACACCCAAGAGGGGAAGCTGCTCCATGGGCATCACCAAACTCAGCACCAGGTCCCAGCTCACCCAAGCTGGACAAGGGACCTTGGGTGACGGTGCCCACCTTGACCAAATCAACTCCCAGAAACTGGACAACTTGACCTTGCAAGGTTCCTGCTGGGGATGGCAGCCCGCAGCGACTACTGACGGGGCAGGTGGGCCCAGTGCAAGGACGGGCTGACCCTCTGCTCCTCCCAGCCAGAGCAGCCCCCAAGAAACAGCCAGCAGGGACTTCTCCTCGGGGAGGTCGGAGGTTTCCAAGCGCCAGCTTGGAGCAGGGCCCGGGGACTCCCCTCGGAGACCTGCGGCTGCACGGACCTTCCCGTCCACCAGTCTGGGTCACCGCTGAGGATACTAGAAGACCAGTGCATCTCTCCGCCCAGAAGCTCTGCCAGAGCAGGAGGGATGCTTGACACGCCCGGCGCCACGCCCTCCCATGCCACGCCCTCCACACGCCACGCCCATCTCCGCGCCACGCCCACCTTCTCATCGCACCACGCCTGTCACGCCAAATGTCTGGTCAACACCCCTTCTCCAGGGCTAGGCTGGGTGTTGCCAGCGACCCTGGGTATCACTCCACAAGTTAGCAGTTTTCGTGAATAACAAAGTATTTCCAGGTGCCTCACACACTGTGGATGTCTAGCACTCAGAGATTAAGACACCCTTCTCCCCAGGGACACCCCAAGGACTGGGAGAAAATGCAGGATGGTGCTGGTGCTCCAGAGCCCCGAAGGACAAAGGTGCCAGGATTCAGATTAAATGCCGGAGGCAAACAGGCTCCCCTTCGGGGGGGTTCCAGGTGTGTCAAGATTAACATTCTCGGGGTGCCTGGGTATCGCAGTCCTTAAGCATCTGCCTTTGGCTCAGGGTGTGATCCCGTTGTTCCGGGTTCAAGTCCCACATTGGGCTTTTCTGCTGGGAGCCTGCTTCTTCCTCTCCCACTCCCCTGTTATGTTCCCTCTCTCGCTGGCTGTCTCTCTGTCATATAAATAAATTTAAAAATCTTAAAAAAAAAAAAAAAGATTAACATTCTCCCCTCTCCCAGCTAATAATCCCTAAACAAACGCCTGGCCTCATCCTGGCTCCTCCCACATCTGGGAGGCACACAAACCCCGCCAAAGGGTTGGGGTGAAGAGGGGAAGGGGAGAAGGGAAGGGGAGGGAAGAGGGGGAGAGAGAGGAGGGGAGGCGAAGGAATGGGACCCAAGGGAAGGGGAGGGTTCCTGCCAGCTTCCATTCCTCCAGCCCGACCTCTGAGGGGCAGCATTTTGCCTCTGGGCTCCTGCTGGGGGACAGCACAGGGGTTCTTGAAGCCAGCGCCCCTCCCAGGCTGAGCCAGATGTAATTGCCCTGCTCTTTTGCAAGAACCCCTTGTGAGATCAAAAAGCTGGCAGCCTCAGGTCCCTCCTGGAGGGCTGGGAGGGCTTCCGTCCCCTGCTCTCTGCCCCTTCCCAGACCATGGGTGAGGGTGAGGGGCTTCTGTCCTTGTTCTGGAGAGCAGGCAGTAAGTCCCGTCTCCTTGACTCAGGTTCAGGGGAAGTGGATTATAGTCTTGGTTCTGTTTCCACGTGTTTGGGGAAAGGTTCAGTGTTGGCACGGACTCTTAAAGCCCTCAGAACCTGGAGCCTTCTTAACTGGGGGTTGCCACTGAGGTCAGAGGCCACACGGATACTTTCTGGAGGCCACAGGTGGGAGGTACAGGTTGGGGTGTCGGTGTTGGGCGCAGAGCCACGGGGTGACAGCCCTTGGGCCCCCCACCCCATCAGACCCCCTCTGCCAGGTGGAGAATCTGGGTGGGGGCTTGCAGGGGTGAGCACTAGAGGAAGGAGCCATCTGCACAGGAGGGATGGGTGGACACAGTGCAGATGTGTCGCCCACAACCTTCCTTCAGGGCTGGGGCTCAGTCAGCCTCTCTGCACAGCCTGGCTGCAGGGGCATGGCTTGTCACCCTCAGGGCCCCCACACCCCTTTCAGGGCATCCGGTCCCCAGCTCCCACCCTCGTCCCCACACCTCGGCATGAAGGGATACGACACACCATCTGTCACACCCTGTGAGTCTTTCCCTTCCGTGCAGCTGGAAGGGCTCCAGGTCAAGCCCTGACATGCGCCATGGGGCTCAACCGCTCACGGCCTGGCCCACGGCCAGAGACCCTGCCACCACCTTACCACCTTCATCACCATCACCCATTGCGGGCATCACCTGCGCCTCGGTAGGACGTGTCCCCTCTGTCCCTCCAGCACCACCCGCCAGGCCCTCATGCTGCTCCCTCCTCTAGAACCTTCGATGCTTTCACGTTACCCACCTGTCACAAACCCAGAGTCTCCAGGCTCACAACAGCCTCGCGTGCATTTTGTCTCAACTCTGTGCAGGCCACAGCCCCCTGCCCATCCTCAGCCTGTCATGTCCTGGACGGGAGGTCTCTTCCCAGATTGGGACTCTACGGCTGCCCCCAGCCCAGACCCAGCCCCCTCCCCGAGGTCTTCTCTCTGCACCAGCCCAACACCACTTTCCTCCTGCGAACTCCCCTCCAGGACAAGTGTTTGTGGCGCCCCCACTACACAGGTTGGTGCTCAGCCCTCCATGGGTCACCTCACTTAGTGCTTTTCCAGATGTTCTGGGGAGTTGCCGCCCCCACCCCACCCCCTTGCAGCATATCCTGGGAGCTCCTGTCCCTGGGAAGATCCTGGCTCTTCCCAGCTGACCCACCCAGTAAATGTGTGCCGTTGGCTTGCTGGAACCCTGGCCCCGGCAAGGCCGTGCCCACGTCCTCCACCGGGACACCAGGACACGGGGACTGAGGGCTGTGCCCATGTCCTCCACCGGGACACTGGGACCCAGGGCTGTCTCTCTGCAGGACTCCTGGGAGCCTCTGTCGATTTAGCTTGGGACCTGCTATGAGGTGTGAGCCAACGGAGCTGTGGCCTCTTGGCCCCTTGGGTTTCCAGCTGCTGAGTCTCCGTGTTCCGGACGCACCACAGTCATCTGTGAAGGGGCCTTGAAGGAAAAGGGGCTAGTGGGGGGTTCGGGGCCATTCTCAGGGTGCGGCCCCCTTTGTGACTGGAGGTGGAAAGGAGGGGTGGAGCACTTGCTCACTGTGCGTACTGCCCCCCCCACGTCTCTGGGTGCATCCCCACTGACTCACCCCACACCATGTGGGGCCCCCACGATGGGTCAGCGGCATGGAAGCAGACACCCACCGGCAGCACAGCTTGTTAAATCCGCACAGCTGGGGACATGGGGCTGCGTGAGCGCCAGGCCACACTGTGTGGCCGGCCACCTGCTCCGAGGGGCGGAGGCTTGTCTGACAAGCCCCTGGGATTCTGAGCCAGGCAGAGCAGCCGTGTCTCAGGTCACCCTGGCAGCCAGTGACCCCATGAGGAGGAGGGCACATAGCAGCTCAGAGGTCTGTTCTCGCGGCTGATGGGGAAGCAGACACAGTGCACCTTCCGTGTGCACTCTGGCCTCAGGGACAGGGTGGGAGGGAAGAGCTCTCAGCCGTGGTGGGGTCCTGCAGCAGGATGGAGGAAGGCTTCCATGGAGAGAACCATCGCAGCAACAGACACTGGCAGACGTGGCTGTCTGTGGGCTGTCATCCAGCGGCAGAACATTCTAGAAGGACCAACCATCGACCAGCCTTTCCAGATTTGAACCTGCATCCATGACCTGGAGCTGACTCTTCTCCCCCTCATGACGACCTGATTAAGACGAGGTTGAGAAAAGGGCCCGGTGTGCGCGGGCTCCCCCCGCAGCGCTGCGTGCTGGAGACCGGCAAGGGGCGTGCACGCTGCGTGGGAGGCCAGCTGCTCTGAGTGCAGAGAAGACGGGGCTACGTCTGTGCCTTGAGGTCTCTGGGGCTCAGCTGCGGGCCGACCCGTCACACTGCCCCACTCCCCACGAGGGCCAGCAGGGCACGGGGGTCCCGTGGGAGGAGGACCACACCCACACGTGCGAGGCCAGAGTGCGCTAGGCTCTGCCCCCCAGGCGGTAAGGAGGAAGATGCCCAAAGTCTGTCTTAGGCGCCCGGCCCCTCCTCCCCCCAGGAAGGGAACATTGAAATTCCATTTCCTGACTGGCGGGGGGGGGTGGCTGATGGGTACCCCCAGGCCTTCCCAGTGTTGCTGCAGCTTTGAGACTAGCATCTCCTATCACCTGGCTGAGCGCCCCCCCCCCCCGTGCAGCCACACACAAGGACGGGGAGGCCCACCAGACACAGGCGCCTCAGGGTCTGTCGGAGGGGCAACGCGCCAAGCCCTGGTGTGTGGGAACCTCCCTCAAGGACGTACCTCCCTGCCCAAGAGCAGGTCTCTCCCCTGCCCACCCATGGACAACACCACGGATCCTTCCGGAAGCAGCGCCAGCCTGCACGGGAAACGCTGATAGATGTGGAAGAGAAGACACCGGGTTTCCCAGGGATGGTCCAAGTTGCCGCAAGGAGCTGCCCTCAGCTGGAGGACAGCGTGCCACCCAGGCTGTCAGGGAGCCGCACAGCCATGCTGGTCACGTGAACAGCCACATTCCTGGTCCCCCTTCTACCACAAGCCCAGTCCGTGGGCCGTGGCATGGCCGCAGCTGACTTGAAAGCAGGAGCAGGTCTCAGCCCACTGGCCTCAGCAGCCACCTGAGCTGTCCACAGCAGCTCGGTCACCTTGGGGCCTGGGCGCCATGTGGCAAGCCACACTCACAGCTGGGGGAGGGGAGCCGGACCAGCGACTCACGCATCGGATCCACCCTCGCGGCACACCGGACGGGGGGGTGTCTCTCCACATCAGAGCCCCTGGCAGTGCGAAGAATGAAGGTTCCTAACCCCCAGGTGGACACCAGGGAAACACAACCTGGTCCCCGGAGCACATCCACGGTGCCACGGCATCCACACCTCCCGGACGCCCGCACGCTTCCTTCACCACTGCGCAGTCGGGCCTCGCTCTCAGAATCAGGCACGCGGGTTCCAGGGCGGTGCTTGTCAAGGCCATTGCCATCTGTCCTGCGTCAAAGAGCACCCCGGGCCAAGGGCTTACCGCTGCCTGCGTGTGCGCCTCCTGACCTCAGGGACCCCAGGGCTCGCTCACCACGTCCACCTGCTTACAAAGCCCTGGCTCACACCTAAGTCTATTCTGATGGTGATTAAAACAAAACAAACAGGAAAGCCCATAAAGTAATGCATATAAAATTATGCCGAGAGCATCTTTGTAAAAGCATTTGGTGAATTGGGTGTGTGTTTTGTTTGTTTGGGGGGGGTGGGCCCTAGCACGTAAACCTGCTCGAGCCAAGTGCACAGGAATTTCTCCGAAACTGAAAAGCGACACCTCTTTCCCACCCACAGAGCAGAGCCAGCCTGGGTCTCTTGGGGGCGATTTCCCTGGAGAGGCACAGAGTTACTAAGCACGTATGACTCACCTCTGAGGCCGGTGGGGGCCTGGGGATGCTGGGTGCATTTGGATGCTATGATGGTGGTGGCCATCGTCCCGGTCAGTCCAGATGGCTCTCTTCTGCTAGCACAAGGGTGGGCACTGACCAGGCCAGCCAGCCGTGCTGCCCTGTCTTCCTGCCCCTCACACAGGCCAAGAGCGCTGGTGGTCTCGCTTCTTCCCCGTTACTGGGTGTGGGTGGGGCTGCCAGGAGCTGCCGTGGCCATGCGTACACCCGCAGAGGCCATCCAGAGGCATCTGGCTGAAAAGGCCCCAAATGTCCTGGTGGGTGAGTGGCCCACCTGGCCGCCTGCGGTCAGCCCACCTCTGCCCACCCTCGGCTCCAGCCCGTTTGGGCCCCAGCGAGTCAGAGTCAAGTTTCTCGCAGTGGAGAATCCTCGGCACTAATTACCTTGAGGGGCTTTCTGGAACGGCCGGCTGGGCTCTGCCTGCCACCTGCGGCCGCACGGGCAGAAAATCCAACATTGAGGCCCAGAGACTTCAGAGGTGCTCAATCTACCGCAGGAGCGGGGGAAGGTCAAGGAAGTGAGTTGGATGAAATTAAAATTAAAACTGTGCTTCAGCGGACACCATCAGAAAGTGAAAAGACAAGCCACAGAATGGGGAAAATGTCTGCATCCACGACACGTAAGAACTTTTACAACCCCATGAGAGGGGCGAAGGATCTGGACGGACCTCGCTCCAAGGAAGGTGAGCAAAGGCATGCGTGACATCATCAGCCACCGCAGAAATGCAGACGCACAGGGTGGGAGATGCCCCGCCGCCGCGCCACGCCAGTCCAGCATGGATGGAACCAAAAAGACAGACAGGAACAAGTGTGGGCCGGGTGCGGAGGCCGTGGGAGCCCCTGGGGGGCTGGCGGCACTCTGACGTGGCGCGTCCTCTGTGGAAAACACTCGTGCCCACCGCCAGGGGGCTCCTCACGAGGTTAAGCAGAGGGCTGCCACGGGACCCCACAATTACTGCCGGGTGCTACCCAGGAGGACCGAAAACTGTCCCACACGAGGGCTGTGCGTGAATGCCCACAGCAGCCCACAAGCGCCAAGAGCCCGCTGTCCCTCAGCAGACGGATGGGTGTGCAGGTCCCCACAACGGAACGTGATTCCGGCTTAAGGAGGAACGACGTGCTGACCCGCGACACCCTATGGGGATGTGGGACATATCGGGCTGAGTGAAGGAAGTGGACAGACGGCCACACAGCATGTGGTTCTGTTCACACGAAATGTCCGGAACGCGGAGATCCGCGGGGACAGGAAGCAGGTGGTGAGTGGGGGATGGGGGATGAGCGCTAAAGGCATGGAGTTTCTTTATGAGGTGACGAGAACCTTCTCGAATTGACTGGTGATGGTGACGCGCATCTATGAAGATCCTGAAAATCCATGAATTGTACTCTTTAAGTGGCGAGGTGCAGGGTACGTGAACGATGTCTCAGTAAAGCTGCTGGGGAAGAAATGCAAAGCCTTCGCCGCATAATCCAGGTCGGTGTGGACCATGTGTGAAACTTCTGCTTTATGATCCTGCTCTCTCTGTGTGACAAAGCAGAAGTGACGACAGATGCTGGCCAGAGCAGGGCCCGGCCTCAGGGTTGGCCCCAGCCGCCCAGGGCCACCTTGGCGAGGAGGAGGAGGGCAGTGGAGCTCAGCAGAGGGTGGACTGGTTCCGGGGGCACCCTCGTTCCACCTGTCTTCCCAGGACACACACGGACCCTCCCGGCCCTTGACAAAGACCAGAGCCTCAGCCAGAAAGAATGAGACTCTGCAGTCCCCACCAGCACACCTGGGCGGGCATCCCCGCCATCCTTCCCCGGGTGGGAGGGCGGGGTGCCTGGCTTCCAGGCGCCTGCGGGAGCGAGCTGTGGCTCAGCACAAAGGCATCATCACACGGCTCCACGCATGAGTGTATCTGCACAGGGCTTGCGCGTCTGTCCTTGAGCTGCCGTCTGGTGATGGATACAAACACGTGCGTTTGGAAGGCGTTCGATGTCTAAGCTGCTGTTTTGCACGATACTATTATCGTCACAAACACGGGAACAGGACATGCGGAGCATAGAAGGTGACAATTCAGCCCACTCCAAGCTGGGGATTAAAAGCTGTATGGGTTGATGGGAGGCCGAGGGGGGCTGGGAGAGTCTGGGAGGGCTGCCCAGAGGTGGAGGTGCCTGGGCCAGGGGCCTTACGGAAGGCGCCCGTCTGCAGGCCCAGTGCTGGGGATGTCTGCAGCCGGCCTTCAGCTGGATCCCTTCGGCATGGATGGGGGGAGTGGCCGGCAGCCAGGGTTGCCCACAGCACAGTGCACGTGGCCTGTGTTTGTGCCCTGTGTGCAGCATGGGTCCTGGCTGACGGTTGGTGCAAGGGTCTGCTGGGGTCAGGAGCAGGACTCTGGTTCCTTCGCAGTGTGTCGTTGACCAGCTGTGCCCTTCGGGCTGCTGTGAACAGGGACAGTGCCCGCCCCTCGGTGGCTGGGAAGTAGACAGTGATGCTTGGCTGGATGTCAGCTCATCAGCGTGTGCTGCCCCAGGGTGGTGGGGTAGGGAGGGTCCAGGCAGCGGTGGGGGCTGCAGAGGTGAGCTGGGGAGGCCCAGCCGCATTGAGGAGGTGGGCCAGGCCTGGGCAGGTGAGTGACCTTGGGCACAGCAGCCCATATCCAAGGCTCGGAGCTGGCACTGGCCCATGGTGTGGATATTCGCAGAGATCAGAAATGTGGGAATGACCATGGGTGACAGGCACCTGCTGAGCTAAAACTGCTGTGGGAAACACAGGGGCTTGGCGGGCAGGGAGCGCCGAGGCCAAGTGAGGGGGGAGTCGTGTGGGAGCAGCAAGCTGGGGTCCAGGGCAGAGCTGAGGAAGAATGGTTTTTCTGAAGGCAAGTAGAGAACAGGGGGAGGGGAGGGGTCCTCCCAGGGCAAGGGCTGCAGGGAAGGGCACAGATGGGGTGCTGAGGGCTGGGTGCTGAGGGAGGGCTCAGCAGAGCAGCTGGACAATTCCTGGAAGGAGGCAGAGCAGAGGAAAGGTGTGCAGGTGGCCTTGTCCTTCACGTGGTGGAGGCTCAGTACAGCGACTAGGCCGGGGGCACCCCAGGACCAGCTGACGCCTTCCACCATTGCCCAGAAGTCCAGCCAAGGCCAAACGAGAGGGAGGGCAGGGTGTGTCCAGCCTGTGGCCTGATGCTGGTCCTTTCTCGTCCTTGATTAATGGAGGCAGAGTCTGGGGCTGGACCTCTGGGGAAGAAGCCAGCAGGTTCACAGGAGCCAGGACAGGACTGTGAGCTCGTGCTGCCTGGAGACCCGTCCTTGGCTGCCCTCTCCAAGGTTCCTCCCCGCTGCAGACCTCCCGTGGTCTGGAATGCTCTCACAGCTCCCCCCTACCGCAGTCACCTTGCAGGTTGTTTCTGAAGCCCTGGCGGTGCCCCCGGGTCCTCTCCTGCGAAGGGAGGTGCTCTGGGCTCCTCTAGAATGGGGGATCCCGACCAGAGATGGCCTGATGGGCGGTCGGGAGCTGCCCCCAAAAGAGTCCACACGGAACCGCAGGGCCACTGCAGCCCTTGCCCACCCTCACGGCGGCTTGTCCCAGGGCCTCGTGCTGGCGGGCGCCGTTCTGCCACGTCCCCATTTGGCAGCCCCCACCCCGCACCCCCGAGGGCTCCCGGGAGGCGTCGGTCCTGGGGCTGGG
>NC_048220.1:146993625-146999434 GCF_002007445.2 Ailuropoda melanoleuca | reverse complement strand
CAGTGGTCAGCAGGTGGGGACAGTCAGCGGTCCGCAGGGTCGTGGTTGGAGGTGGGGATGGCCAGCAGTCAGCAGGGTCGTGGTTGCCAGGGGGGACAGCTCCGTCCTGGAAACATGCCCTTCTCTCTGCACAGTTGCTCCCCGCCTCCCTGCAGGTCTGTAGTTTCTGTAATGCTCCCAGAGGTTGGCAGGAAAAGTTCAGAGGGCAGGAATCACCATGAACAATTAAAATTCTGTTGCAAATGAACAAATTTCCATGAAGTGAGCGAAACGGGGACAGTTCTACCTAACTCTGGAGCTCCGGAGCTCTAGAGGCAGCATTTTACCTGAGACTCTGCTGGGGTCGTGGTCAAGGCTGCGGCGTGGGACCCTTGAGCCGGCCTCAAGGGATGTGGCTGTCGAGCCCCCAGGACTCTGCCCGTCGTGAGCAGACCTCAGCCCCAAGGACGCACACGCCGGTTCCACAAGCGTGTGTCCGTCTCTCCCCACCCCAGGACAGGCTGTCTGGCTCACAGCACACTTCATCTTAACCACAGGCACGGGTTCGTCTGAAACCTGGGGGCTCAGCCCTGTCCCTGTGGCACGGTGTGATATCTTCCTGGTGAGCGCTCCCCGGAACCAGTCGCCAGGGCCTGGGACCCCGCAGGTCCCTGCCACAGGCTTCACCCTTCCCCCGCCCGGCAGCCAGTGAGCCGCCACTCACCTGCTCACCGGCTCACCACGGGGCCAGAGGACATGGCAGCAGTGGGACTTGCATGTCTCAGTTAGTGGAGTGACTGTGGCTCCTTCTAGAAACTCCTGGGAAATTCTTCCCACACAGGCTGGCTGTAGTCAACACGGAGAGCTCAGTGTGGGGAGTAAACCACACACTTGCGGGACACACTTGAGAGGGACAGCATGTGTCCTGAGACTAGCGTGTGGATGCCATTGGGCCATTGCATGGGCCGTGGGCCTCGTGGAAGGAGCGGGGTGGCCTGTATGACTTTCAGTGGGACAGGTGACAGGGGCTCCACAGGCTTGGGTGTTCCATGACCTATGCCCTGGTGATGCTGTGACCTGCTGGAGACCTGGCCTGTGTGGGGTGTCTGACATCAAGGCCAGGAGCCCTCTGCTTTCCTTTGCGTGCCCACCGTGTGCCTGGGCCTTGGGTACTAGCACCATGGCTGGGTCTTCAGACGTGGCCCTGCCGTGTGGCACGGCGGCCCAGACGTGCAGAGGTCCAGGGGCACCAACACTAGTCATCCTGGGACCCAGGCTTCGCTGAGCACCAGGGAACGCTTCCCCAAGGTCGGGTGGCATCAGCCCCTTACCCCTACCCATGCTTCTGAAATTGCAAATCCCCCCCAGGGCACCATTCTCCCTAAGGATGAGCCGGTGATCCCAGCCAGTCCACGTCTGAGGAGCCACCAGGACGCTGTGCAGGAGCTGGCCGCTCTGAGTGGCCTCCAGCAGTTCAGTGGGTGAAGTTTGCTCCATGTCCTGGCTTGGAAGTGTGGATGGATACAGTCTGCAGGCAGGACTCTTGAGGACAGGGAGCTCCACCAGGCCCACGTGGCCATCCCCTGGGTGGTGGGGTGGTCTGTGGCATGCAGCCAGCAGCATCAGACACTCTGGAGGGGCTGAGGGACACATGGAAGGGCCAGACACCATGAGTGCAGTGTCCACCCACGCCAGGCACCTGTGCAGGGCAGTGGGGCTGTTGTGGGCCACTTGGCCGCTGGGGGGCAGTGTGTGTGCCCACTTCTTGTGTGCTCGACTGCGGGCATCCTTGTGCTGTGTGGCGAGGACTCTGGGATCGACCAGGCGAGGCTGCAACTGGCACCCCAGCCTCGGGGCTGGGCAGAGGACCCACCTATGTTGGCCGTGGCGGGGCCATGGTGGGGCCGTGGTGGGGCCTGGCGGGGCTGTGGCGGGGCCGTGGCAGGGTCATGGTGGGGCAGTGGTGGGGCCTGGCGGGGCTGTAGCGGGTCGTGGCGGGGCAGTGGCGGGGCCTGGCGGGCTGTGGCGGGGCCAGAGGCTGCCCACCGGGGCCTCCCCCCGTGCCAAGACAGTGGTCATGACTGAGATGCTGGTCTCTGGAGAAGCTCCCAGGAAGCTGTTGGAGACAGTGTGTGCAGCCCTCCACCCTGGGGACACTCGGGCGTGTGAAGCCTGTGTCCTCACACGACGGCGGCTTTCGGGAGCCTGGAGCCCCCACGTCCACGGGCATGCTCGGGGCAGCTTCAGAGAAGCGCTGGCACAGTCGGGACAGGTGCGTAAAAGCGCCCAAGCATCTGAGCTCTGGGAACACCGTCCTGGAGTCTCTTGCACACAGAGCGAAGGACCCGCCACTGCAGAGGTCTCTGTGGCTGCTGCCCACACAGCCACCTTGCTGCTCGTGAACCCACGGCTTCCGGAAGCAGAGCAGGCCTGACGTCGCCGGTCCCGTCATGGGCATGGTGAGCCGCTGTGCGCTCATGGGTGGGCCTCCAAGTAGCCCCGTCGCCTGTCGCTCCTTCATTCTTCCGGGGCCCCGTGGCTGGAAGAGCTCCGGGGGGGGGGGGGCTGGTTAGAACCTGACTCTTCACAAACCAGCACCTGCCAGACCTCATTGACTTTCACGGGGGCATAAGCCCAATGCCAGAGCCCGTGTAAACTCCGGGTGTCGGGGTCGGTGGGGTCCTGCTGCCCTGCTGTTGGATGCAGCCGTGCTGGGGAGGCCGTGGGGCTGGCTGGCCCAGCGTCCCTGAGCCGGTGTCAGTGGGGACAGGGTCTCGTGGGGAGAGCGGGGCCCAGAGAGGGGTCTGCCGCTAGGACACACGGTTTCTTCCCTTGTGCTGTGGGGCCGCCGAGCAGCTGGGGCTTCCCACGCACGTGTCCGGCCGGGTCTGGCTGCCCTGCTCTTCTCAGGGAAGACCCCTGCGGCTCTTCCTGCCCCTCCACTCCCTCTCCTATTCTTTTCTTCCTAGTGTTTGTGAGAGGTTGGCCGGCTGACCCTGACTGTCTTGGGGTGCTGTGTCCTCTGGGTCTGAGGGGCCAGCCACCATTGTAGCATCCCCGGGTCCCCAGATGAAGTTTGGGACAGATTCTTCCCTGTCCCTACCAGGAGGGTTTGGGTGATTCTCCCTGAAGGAAGCTGGACCCTTGTATGCACACCAGGCCTCCCTACGTTTGGCAGTACATCTTTCTGGAGTTGATCAATAGCTAAATAGTGTAAGCACATGCTGGGAATGCCATGGAATTAAGTATTTGAGGATAACCACACAGAAAGCAGCCTCAGGCTACCTGTGTCGCATGCACCGCATGGCCTACAACCACAGACATTTATTCCATCAAGACTCTAGAGGCCAGAAGCCGAAATCAAGGTGTCTACAGGCCTGTGCTCTCCCTGATGGCTCTGGAGGAGGCTGTTTCCTTGTCTCTTTCAGCCCCTGGGCTTGTGGCCGCACCTGCCCGATCGCGGCCTGGGTCTACAGGAGGCCTCTTCCCATGTCTGTGCATCCGTCCCCTCCTCTTACAAGGACACCAGCCACTGGTTGGGGTCTGCCCGAAGCCAGCACCACCCATCCTAACCAATCACACATGCAAAGACCCCACTTCCAAATAAGGCCTCGTTCAAGCTTCCGGGGAGGCGTGGGATGTGGGAGGCACGATTCAGCCCGGTCCGCCCCCCGGGACTTGCAGAGGCCGAAAGCCCTGTGCTCTACATCTTGTGGCCTCAAGGGACGAAAGCAGCAAAGCTCTCCGTGGAGAATGGGGCGGCCTGTCCACCAACATGTCAGCGGAGGGCCTCGCTCTGAGGCCGCCCCAAGCATGTCCCCACCAAGCGACAGCTGGAGTAGCTTGAGTCCAGCGTCTGCTGATCCCAGAACGTACCTGCACGTCCACACGCTCTTCTAGGGGAAGCTGGGTGCTGCTAAGCTGTGCACGCAAACAAGCGCCAGAGTCAGGATGAGCTCTCCGCTGCGGGGAGCACAACGGCCGTGCTCCCCAAATCCCCATTTGGCTCCCCGTCGTGGTTGGCCTCCATCTGGTCAGCTTTAGTGTTCTTCCATGGCCAGCCCGGGAGGGAGGATGGCTGGCAGTGGCCCCTCCCGGGGAGCCTGTTGGGGGCAGGATCGTGACATAGTGGCCTTGCTCCTGGAACAGCTGTGATGAGCTCAGGACCGGTTTCAGGGTACTGAGTTATCCAGCTTGATGGGAGAAGCCTCAGGAGTCCCCCGCAGACCGGGCCGCCCCTGCGCTGGGCAGATTCTGAAGGGCACTGCTTGGCAGCCGTGCACCAAGGTCCCCACATGCTCAGGAGGCCTTCTGCCCAGACCACCTGCAAGATGCACGCTCGTCCACTTCTCCACATTAGCGTCAGGCCCTCTGTCCCCTGCCTGCCCCACCCACACCCCCTTCCTCCGGAACCCCTCAACTCCGGCTCTTGATGCTGGGGCCAGATCGTCAATTTCCACCCCCTTCCGCTGTGACCCACTCCCCACTCCCTCCCCTCCCCTCCCACCAGACCTCCTCCACCCTCCTCCCCTGCCTTGGAGCTGAGGGGGCCTTTGGGACACAGGGCTGATGCCAGCACCTCCTTGGTGAAGGTCTGGGAGGCTACCCACCTCACCTGCGTCTCACCTCTGAACCTGCTCAGTGGCACCCACTCTGTGTCTGCCTCTGTCCTGATCCTGCCCCAGGGCCTTTGCATGTGCTGTCCTCTGCCTGGAAGCCTGTCCCCACAGCTCAGCTCACTGTCTCCCCTCCTTCAGGTGTCTACTCACATGTCACCTCTCTGGAGGCCTTTAAGATCCCTACCTAGACCTTTGGGTCCTCCCACTCCTTTCCCTCCCAGGTGCTGGGCTGGTGCTCCCCAGAGAGACCGTGCACCTTTGCAGACTCCGTTCTGCCTAATTTGTGCAACTTGACCCAGGTGCACTTGCGCAGTGCCCGGCATGTGGGGTTGCTCTGAGCCCGCCTTGTCAAATTTCCCTCGAGGTGGGAGCCATCTTTTCTTGCTCTGGATGCTGCGCCGTGTGTGACCATGACATGTTCGAGCAAAGCAGCGGCTTTTGTCAGGACCCTCGCCGGGGGTGTGTCTCTGCAGAGAAGCCTGGGGGAGATGGGATGCAGGGCCTCACAGGGACCCCACCCAGGTCCCAGCAGCCTCGGGGGCCCCACTGACTCCTCTCAGACTGAGTCCCTTCGATCCCCCTTGCTGTGCTAGCTGCAGTTTGCTCAGGGCAAGAGGCAGCCCGCGGCAGCCGGAACAGGAAGGATCTGTTTTCCTTTCGTTCTGCAATGTCTTCCAAGGAAGACTAGTTTTGAGCTCCAAAATCAGAGAAGGGAGAAAGCACGGCGTGTTTTAACACAGAACTGAACCTGGAGATGATGTTCGCACAGCTGTCCGGCGTCTCCGAGGATGTGAATTCAGAGCGCGGCCAGGACCTAGCGACCTTCCCTGCCCTCCGTGCTCGGGATGGTGAGGCTGCCAGCCTTTGTGTCCCTGCACCCCTGCCGCCGTGGCAGGACCTCCCCAGGCCTCGGCCTTCCTGTAACCATGGGTCTCAGGTCCCACGTCTCTGTCCTTCTGGGACTTGGCCTCTTAAAGGAGCTCAGGGACAGGGGAGGCCCGGTGCAGCTCTGTTTACCTTCTCTCTACCTCAGCCCGACTCTCCGGAAGGACCCCCTGAAACAGCACACAGTCCTTCCTTCCCTGTCCTCCAGGCCCGGCAGCCTGGCCCTCCTCCTGGCACCTCCCCACCGCCCAGCACCCCGCAGAAGCTCCTCTCCTCACACTCTGGTCTGCAGCCCGCTGCCTGCAGCCTCCCTTGAAGGTGCCCCC
>NC_048220.1:146989500-146993525 GCF_002007445.2 Ailuropoda melanoleuca | reverse complement strand
GCGTTTGCACAGCGGGAGGGGCTGGCTGGTGCCTGTGGAGCTGCTCAGAGGGTCTGCGGCGCCTCTTCAGATAAGGCATTAACAGTTGGGGCGGACTCGCTTCCAGATCTGCTGACGCCAGGTGCCTGGGGCAAGGTGCCAAAGGTTCCCTATAAAGTGCTGGGGCTCTGGGCTGGTGGCCACTCACCCTCTGGCTGCTGGTCTGCCTCCGCCGTGAGGGACCTGCCCGGCGACCACCATGGTGAGGCTCGTGCTGCCCAACCCGGGCCTGGAGGACCGGATCCCATCCCTGGGCCAGCTGGAGAGCATCGAGACGGAGGAGGCCAGCTCTCGGCCCAAATGGGACAACAAGGCCCAGTACATGCTCACGTGCGTGGGCTTCTGCGTGGGCCTGGGCAACGTGTGGCGCTTCCCCTACCTGTGCCAGAGCCACGGCGGAGGTAGGCCGCGGGGCCACGGGGGCAAGGATGGGGGACGGCAGCTGGGGCTCTGCTGTGAACAGCACGACGTCCCCTGGGACCGCAGGATGTCGGGGCCGCGGCACGCACTCGTGCCTTCCCCGGGAGCACCGGGGCCTCCACGTCGGCACCGCGGGGCTGGGCTGGGCAGGGCTGGGCTGCAAGTGGTCCAGGGCCCTGCATGGCACCCTGCTCCTGGCTGGTGGCGGAGGTGAGGGATGTCCATGGCCCTGGCCCTGTGTGTCCACGTGTCCGAGTGTCGGGGAGCCCTGCCCCGTTCTTGGAGAACACGTCTGACCTGCGTGTGGGGGTCCGAGAGGAACCGGCCACTCCTCCTGACGGAGCCCCGTCCTCTGAGTGTGGAAGGGGGTAGTGAGCCCAGCCGCGCTCATGTCCCCCATGGAGGCCCGTGCTCAGCCCTCCCTGCGCTTCCCCTGTGTCCTAAGCCCAGAGGTGGGCGCCATGTTCCTGGATGGACAGAGGAGGGAGCTGGGCAGGAACAGGTGACCCGCAGAAGGGCACCCTCGCCTCGCAGAGGCCTCCGAGGGCCTTGCCTGGAGCCCAGGGGTCTCCTTCCCCAGGGCGAGGCTGCCCCTCTCCTCCACCTGCCAGTGGCACTGGGTCACGCTGGGTCAGTGTCCTCAAGGCTTCGTCCCCTCGCCCACCTCCCAGGGCCTGTGGCTACAGGGATGGAGCCCCCGTGTGTCCATGGCTCTGTCTGCCTGGGCTCCCTGCCCTCGAGGGGTGTGCAGCCTGGGGCTGGGTTCGCGAAGGTGGAGGGCTCTGGGTCAGGGGCGTGGTGCGAGCTGGCGGGCTGGCTGCCGCGGGAGGCAGGTGCCCCAGTGATGGGAGTTAGTAGGGCGTTTTTTGTTCTAACTCTGAAGGACCTGCAGGCTCTCACCTGGGCGTCCTCGGGAAAAGCAGACGTGGTCGTTCCTGGGTCAACCTCAGCAACCTGGAATTTCCCAGGGTTTGAGCTTCCCAAAGTCTGGGAGGGTGTGTCTTACAAGCCCCGGTCCGGTCTGTGCTTCTGGGAGGCTGGGGCCTTGGTGCTGGGGGGGACGGGTGGGGGCAGGGTCCCCAGCCATAGAGTCCCTGATGTCAGCCACCCCTTCCTTCTGGGACTTACTGATCACATATGCCCCCCACCCCCCACCCAGGGTCCACCCTGGGGGAGGGGCCCAGCATCTCCCTGCCCCATCTACCCCTGCTCAGTTCCAACTGGGAGCTCAGCACCACTCTGGGGTGGGTGAAGCCAGCTGGACAGGGAAAGGGGCCGTCCTGGTGCTGTGCGGGGTCCCAGGGGCCACTCGGGATGGACCCACTTTGTGGGTGGAGGCCAGATGCTTGTCCCCTGAGAGGAGGGCGGGTGGCACTGCCGGAGCCCCTGAGGAATGCCCAGGACCTGCTCAGAGTGACTTGGATGTCTTCAAGGCAACCGGCCAGAGCAGTTTACTAAGTAAATCCCACAGGCTATGGGCCCCCCCGCCCCGAAAATTCACCCTGCGGAATGGGGGCTTCCGGGTGCAACCACACACTGGATCTGAATGCAAGGGGGCAGCGTGGGAACCTCACCCCCAGACACTGTGGACTGATGGGACTGTCCCCGGATCACCGCGAGGGAGCTGTGTCCCCACACCCGTTCCGCCCTGGCTGCAAAGCTCGGGGTCCCAGCTCCGGGATGGGAATAGGGTGGGAGTGGGAATGGGATGAGAGCAGGAACTGGGTGGGAATAGGGAAAGTACTGCTGGGTTTTCCAGGGCTTCTGATTTGGGAGGCAATCTTGTGTGCGGTCCCAGGCAGGGGATGGGAACCAGAGGATCTCGGAGCTGGCCTTAGGAACTCCTCTGCGTGGTGTCTCCATCCCTTCTCCCAAGTCCCCACCACCATGGCCGCCTTCTCTGCGCACGGGCTGCCCTCCTTGTGCGTATCTCAAGGTGGGCTTTGCTTCGAGATTCCTCCCCTGTGAGCTCAAATAACGCTGTCCTTCCAGGCCTTGGCCAGGGTGACCCCACGCTGGTTCTCTGGGCCTGTCTGTGCCCTAACCGCCACGGGCTGCTCCCTCGCCGCCTTACGTCACACCAGCCTGCGGGTCATGAGCCCCTCTCCGACCAGGAGGTCCTCGGTCTGGAGGCAGTGCTTGAGTTTCCATTTCTGGCCCCAGTCCCATCCTCGATGCTGGGAGATGTGCTCGTGGGTGTGGGCTCCCCAGCCTCCACCCCCAAGCTCTGTCTACATCCACTCTGCCACCCCTGCTGACCGGGGGTGCACCGGGGCTGAGTGGGCCCAGAGGACGGGGAAGAGGTGGCAAGGCCACTTGGGCCAGAGCCTTCCGGGCCTAGAAGGGCCTGGGTGTGGGCTCTAGAGTGCAGGCCCCAGGCGAGGAGGGCCCTTGGAAGTGTGGGACCCAGGGTGTCTCCCCTTATGGGGTCATGACCTCTAGGCCCTGGACATGCTGCCCCTGCCTCCGGCTGTGTTCTCCGGCCCCGGCACTCCCCATCGGCGGCCGTGATCGGGGCAGCACCGTGGGGCCCTCCACGGGCTGACTGGGACCCCCCAGACCAGACAACCTGCTTGAAGGGAGGCCAGCAGGTGGGCCAGACCCAGGGAAGGCAGAGCTTGCTGCCCCTGCTTTGTCCCCGCACAAGATGGCTGTCCAGCGTGTGGCCCGTGTGGGCACGCAGTCCAGACTGCGGGCGGGAGGCGGAAAGGGGGGAAGGCCCGGGGGTCGGGTGAGCAGCCGTCGTCATCTGCCTTCAGGGACACGGAGAGAGGCACACGTGGGAGAGGCTGCACCCGTCCGTGGGCCCCTGGAGGAGGCGGGCAGCGTCCTGGGAGTCCGGTCCCCACCCCCACGCATCTGCTCCTCTTCCCATCTGCAAGCCCAGAGAAAGGACGTCGCGCTTCCTGGGCCAGTTTGGGTGATCGGTCAGCACCCCAGCCGTCCAGGCTGCCTGTCCAGGGTTTGTGGTTACCCTCGAGCCTCCGCAAGTCTCCACTGTCTCACATGCGCAGTGCCAGGCAGGGGGGCTCAGGAGGCCCTTCTCCGCCAAGACCCGCATGCCCCACCCCGTTTCCCCGCCGGATTCTGCCCCCGGGCATCTGTCTCCCTTGGCGCCACCGCCCCTCCCGCCCCGCCCGCCTCTCTGCCTGTCGGCCCATCGGTGCCAGCGCCCAGGTAGCACGGGGACGCCTGTCTCCCAGGACCTTTGGAACCACATCCGGGCGCCACCGTGCCTGCTGGCTGCTCTCCCTCCGCTGCCCTTCCCTGCTTCCTCACCTTTACTCGCGAGAGGAAGTAGCCAGCTCTAAAAAGAAAGCCATGAACTCCCCAGGGGGCTGCTTGAGGACGTGCTCATCCCTGGAAAGAACAGGGGGCCAAGGTCCCGCCGCCACCCTGGGCTGGGGGTGCTGGGTGGGCAGGACCCACAACGTGGGGACACGCAGGGCTCCCTTTGGGGGGTGGGGTGACTGTGTGCCCCCCATCCTCCCACCCCCCACCGCCGCCTCTGCCCACTGGGATCCCCTGGCATGTTGGCCCAGAGGAGCTCATGTGAGGGAGGGGTG
>NC_048220.1:146985624-146986748 GCF_002007445.2 Ailuropoda melanoleuca | reverse complement strand
CCAGCTCTAAAAAGAAAGCCATGAACTCCCCAGGGGGCTGCTTGAGGACGTGCTCATCCCTGGAAAGAACAGGGGGCCAAGGTCCCGCCGCCACCCTGGGCTGGGGGTGCTGGGTGGGCAGGACCCACAACGTGGGGACACGCAGGGCTCCCTTTGGGGGGTGGGGTGACTGTGTGCCCCCCATCCTCCCACCCCCCACCGCCGCCTCTGCCCACTGGGATCCCCTGGCATGTTGGCCCAGAGGAGCTCATGTGAGGGAGGGGTGCCAGGAGCACAGGCAGCCGCAGAGGCTTCCTGGAGGAGGGGCTATCTAAGTGGGGTTTCCGAGGATGAATAGGAGTTTCCTGCTGGAGATGGAGGGGCAGGGAGACTGGTGTGTGAGAGTGACATCACGAGGAAAGGTGATGGGATTGAAGGACATTTGCAATCCTGGTCCCAAAATGGACTGGTTTTCTTGGTAGTTTTGGTCAAAGGTTTTCAAATCAAGCCCCTTAGAGACATTAGAGAGGCAAGGCTTCTCTTATGTTAACTTGACCCTCACTGACACGGTGACCCAGTGAGCACCCCACACCCAGGGGGATCGGCTGGTGGGTCTTCCTGTCCTGGTGTCCGTCCTTGCTGTTTGTTTTTTTGTCATTGTCATGCCCACACCCCTTTCGTTTCTGGAACTCAGACCTCAGGCTCTGATGCAGCCCCAGCATCCAAAGGAGCCCGGCCCTGGAGCCCTGCGTGGGGAGAGAGGCCACTCAGGCGGTGCCCCATGCAGACCGAGGATGGCCCATGGCAGGAGGCCTGTCCTTCCCAACACGAGGACCCCACAGACGGAAGGAAGGGAAGATATGGGGAGAGGAGGAGAGAGGGGGCTTTGGCTCTGTCGCGTCCACACACACACACATGCAGGCATGCACAGACACGCGCACACGTATGGACACATGCTCACCCACACATAATTACACACCCACGAACGCATGCACAGACACATACCCACACACACACACACACTCCCACCCATGCACGTGCACACGGGGACACTCACGCACTCAGATGAGCACGTGGACACCCAGTGCCCCCGTCTGCCTCCCCCGAGGACCTCTAGATCAGGCTTTGAGCCCTGCCCTGAAGAG
>NC_048220.1:146928657-146985157 GCF_002007445.2 Ailuropoda melanoleuca | reverse complement strand
CCCGCCTCTCTGCCTGTCGGCCCATCGGTGCCAGCGCCCAGGTAGCACGGGGACGCCTGTCTCCCAGGACCTTTGGAACCACATCCGGGCGCCACCGTGCCTGCTGGCTGCTCTCCCTCCGCTGCCCTTCCCTGCTTCCTCACCTTTACTCGCGAGAGGAAGTAGCCAGCTCTAAAAAGAAAGCCATGAACTCCCCAGGGGGCTGCTTGAGGACGTGCTCATCCCTGGAAAGAACAGGGGGCCAAGGTCCCGCCGCCACCCTGGGCTGGGGGTGCTGGGTGGGCAGGACCCACAACGTGGGGACACGCAGGGCTCCCTTTGGGGGGTGGGGTGACTGTGTGCCCCCCATCCTCCCACCCCCCACCGCCGCCTCTGCCCACTGGGATTCCCCTGGCATGTTGGCCCAGAGGAGCTCATGTGAGGGAGGGGTGCCAGGAGCACAGGCAGCCGCAGAGGCTTCCTGGAGGAGGGGCTATCTAAGTGGGGTTTCCGAGGATGAATAGGAGTTTCCTGCTGGAGATGGAGGGGCAGGGAGACTGGTGTGTGAGAGTGACATCACGAGGAAAGGTGATGGGATTGAAGGACATTTGCAATCCTGGTCCCAAAATGGACTGGTTTTCTTGGTAGTTTTGGTCAAAGGTTTTCAAATCAAGCCCCTTAGAGACATTAGAGAGGCAAGGCTTCTCTTATGTTAACTTGACCCTCACTGACACGGTGACCCAGTGAGCACCCCACACCCAGGGGGATCGGCTGGTGGGTCTTCCTGTCCTGGTGTCCGTCCTTGCTGTTTGTTTTTTTGTCATTGTCATGCCCACACCCCTTTCGTTTCTGGAACTCAGACCTCAGGCTCTGATGCAGCCCCAGCATCCAAAGGAGCCCGGCCCTGGAGCCCTGCGTGGGGAGAGAGGCCACTCAGGCGGTGCCCCATGCAGACCGAGGATGGCCCATGGCAGGAGGCCTGTCCTTCCCAACACGAGGACCCCACAGACGGAAGGAAGGGAAGATATGGGGAGAGGAGGAGAGAGGGGGCTTTGGCTCTGTCGCGTCCACACACACACACATGCAGGCATGCACAGACACGCGCACACGTATGGACACATGCTCACCCACACATAATTACACACCCACGAACGCATGCACAGACACATACCCACACACACACACACACTCCCACCCATGCACGTGCACACGGGGACACTCACGCACTCAGATGAGCACGTGGACACCCAGTGCCCCCGTCTGCCTCCCCCGAGGACCTCTAGATCAGGCTTTGAGCCCTGCCCTGAAGAGACCAGCACACGGAGGTGGTGGCCGCCCGTGGAGGAGTGGGGGTGGGAGGAATGGGGTGGAGGTGAAGGATTTGACAGATTTGGTCAGAAGGACAAACAGAAGGAACCAGTTGGGAAACGAGCAGGAGGGACAGTGCAGCTCTGGGCCAGGGGCTGGAGAATGTGGGGAGAAAGGACACGGGGGCAGGGGATGGGGTGCAGACTGGGCTGGGGCCGCACCAAATGCTGCTGCCGCTGGGCTCCCCGTGTGGCTGTCGTGGGGCAGGACCCCGGGCCGGGCAGAAGGGCGGCTACCGCCACTCAGCAGGCTCACCGCTAGGCCTCCGGTCAGCAGGGACTGAGAGGCATCCCAGCAAGATAACATCCCAGGTCAGTGGGCTTGGCCCACAGGGGTCCAGGGAGCCCAGCGCCCACGGCTGCCACACTGGGACCCGAATCCACTCGTCGGTCCTGAGGCAGTGAGTGTCTGGTCTCAGCCGCAGAGCCGCGTCCTGGGCCCGTGTTCACAGGCTGTGCGGACCTCGGCTGCGCCCATCTCTGCTAAGTCTCGCTCGGCGCCGTCCTGCACTGTGGCTGCTCCTCGGTTTCCTGGCGGCCGGTGCCCAGGGACAGAGCAGCCCAGAGACCAGCCTGGTTGCCTTTACAATTTCCCTTCTCGACTGCTCTCCTGCACCGAAGCCAGGAGGGCTTGTGAGACGCTGGGGGTCCTCGTGACCCCGCATTGGTGGAAGCCTGGCTCCCGCGGCCACGGGGGCCGTCCCTGCACCCTGTCCTGGGCTCGTGCATATCCAGGCCAGCCTCCCAAGCCTCAGATTGACCCTCCCCGGTGCGCGACCTCCGGGTCGGCCTCTGAACCCTGGGCGCCCAGGACCTGTCCCCTCCGACCGTTCCCCACCCGAGTGGAGGCTGTCCTGCCTCCTGGCACTCTGCCCAGTACTAGGACCTCTCTGCTGATTCCCAGGAGCTGCTGTGTGTGGCGGTGCGAGGGGCTCCATGCGAACCGGCGCCTGTGGCCGTCAGGGTGCCAGCCTTGTGGGTGGTGAGGTCCTGAGGTCCCAGGCCTGTGTCTGTGCGAGGTCGTGCAGGTGCTTTCGACGAACACCTGTGTCCCCACAGGGGGCCCCTCCCGCGTGCTGTCCCCTGCCCTCATTGCTGCCTTCTCCCCCCCCAGGGGCGTTTATGATTCCGTTCCTCATCCTGCTGGTCCTGGAGGGCATCCCCCTGCTGCACCTGGAGTTCGCCATCGGGCAGAGGCTGCGGAAGGGGAGCGTGGGCGTCTGGAGCTCCATCCACCCGGCCCTGAAGGGCGTAGGTGCGAGTCCGGGGCCCTGCCGGGACTTCTCTGCTCTCTCCCCCTGATTTCAGGGAGAGGAGGGGCCCAGGCCTCCGCCCCCCAGGCCTGTGCAAACCCTTCCTTAGGATTGCAGGGGACGGGGGGCCACAGGACCAGGCCCCGTCACTCCAGGCTGCCAGGGACCAGCAGGGCAGCAGAGGCCCTCTGAGTCCCAGGCACCCAGGACATCGGAGGGCATAGACACACAGGGAGAGTAGAGCCCCTACTCCCTGCCCAGATGAGGGCTCAGCAGCGGCCAGACTGACCGGGAGGGGCCCGGACGCCTCCCCACAGCACTGCCCCACCCCTGAGCAGTGACGGTCTGGCCCCCAGGCGTTGCGTCCATGCTCGTGTCCTTCACGGTGGGCCTGTACTACAACACCATCATCGCCTGGGTCACGTGGTACTTCTTCAACTCCTTCCAGGACCCCCTGCCCTGGAGCGCGTGCCCGCTCAACGCCAACCAGACAGGTGAGGCCCGGGCGGGGCGGGCCGTGGGCACCAGGGAACCTCCCCGGCCGGCCGTGCGGAAAGCCGCGCCTTTGACCATGCGGGCTGACGGTCCACAAAGAGCCGACTTCTGATTGTCCAAATTGCAGAGGGGTACAGCTCGGGTGTGGCAAAAACCCGCACATTTAAGACAACAGGGCATTTAAAAAAGTCACACTGCAGGAGAAAGCCCTTACAAATTCTGGCTTCCCTCTTGGGAGGGGTGGCGGTGGCCCAGGTGTTATGGAGGAAAGGGGGGACCTGCCCACCCCCCACCTGGCCTCGCGGTGCAGGTAGCAGACTCGGGGTTCCAGGTTGCCAGCAGGGTGTGGGGGGCTTCCCAGAGAGCTGCTCCCCGACATTCCCGGGACAGTGTTTTGTCCCCATTGGCCTTTCCCACCCAGTCCCCAGAGCCTCTGCCTGCAGAGAGCTCCCGCCCCTCACCATCTGCTCCTTCCTGGAGCCCCCTGGGCTGGCGGGGGGAGAAGCAGGCCCTGGGCTGTGGCCCATGGGGCACGGGGATGAGTGCTAGGCTGGGCCGCTGGGCACCCACCCCCATCAGGAAGTGAACGGCCTGTGCTGGGAGCATGGGTCCAACAAGCAGACAGTGGCTAGTGCGGTTTGCTGCACGGATCCCTCCAGACGTGCTGGGGTTGGGATTGGCAGGATGGGCCCCTCAGGGTCAGGAAAGGACAGGGCCCACCCCCATGGCCTCCCTTGCTTCCTTCAGGGACCATTCAGGGCACGGTCCCCGTCTCTGGGGATGAAGTGGGGGCCTTCTAGGACTAGACTGCTTCCCCCTTTGCAGGGTGTCAGTCTGGCCTGGAAGGGCACCCAGGACCCTGGGACCCACAAGGATGAGAACGTGTGAGGTTGGACACCGTTGCCCGTGATGGGCCCCAGCCAGGGAAACTCAGAGACCCGTGACTGGTGCATGGCAGAGCGCCTTGCCCACGGCAGACGCCCAGCTGAGCCTGTGGGTCTCTTGTGTGCCTGCGGCAGGGGCAGGAGGGAGAAGGCAGCAGAGGCCTGGGGTGCACACCCGACCTGTGTGCACACATGTGTGCACACAGGTCTGCATGTGTGTGCACATGTGTGTTTGCATGAACGTGGACCGTGTGTGGGCATGCTCAGTGCATGCGTGTGTGGGTGTGTGTGCACGTGTGCAGGGGAGCATAAGCGTGGTCGTGTGTACGACATCCCTGTCGTCACCGTCTCAAAGCACAGTTTTGGCCCGGGGCCTTGGTCCCCCCCCCCCCCGCCACAGCTCGCACTCTGACGCGCCCTGATGTGTGCAAACGCCCGCCCCCAGGCTACGTGGAAGAGTGTGCCCGCAGCTCCTCCGTGGACTATTTCTGGTACCGGGAGACCCTCAACATCTCCACCTCCATCAGCGAGTCCGGCTCCATTCAGTGGTGGATCTTGCTCTGCCTGACCTGCGCCTGGAGCATCCTCTACGTGTGCACCATACGCGGCATCGAGACCACCGGGAAGGTGCTCGAGGGGTGGGGGTGCCCGAGCCGCCACACCCACAGCCCGCCGTCAGGGGCATGGCCCCACGCGCCCGCTCTCCGGGAGGGGGCCTCTGCTGCTCACACGCTCTCAAACACACGCTCAAAAAGCTGTGGGCAAGTGGCCCACGGGATCTCTAATAGCCACAGTTACAGACACAAGGGTGGGCGCGCGGAGGGCGGGGCTGTGTCCCTGCCCGGAGCCTGGGGCTCCCGGAAGGCCGGGGCAGAGGTCCTATGCTGTCGCCCCTTCTCCTCAAGAGCGCGGGGCTCCCTGTCCGCCGGACACCGCCTGCCGCTTTATCCCACACCCTCCCTGTCTGCAGGCCGTGTACATCACCTCAACCCTTCCCTACGTCGTCCTAACCATCTTCCTCATCCGCGGCTTGACGCTGAAGGGAGCCACCAAAGGGATCGTGTTCCTCTTCACACCCAACGTGAGTCTCCCAAGGTCGGCCTGGGCCCCGATGGCACAGGGGAGGCCAGGCTGGGGAATGGCCCTCCCTGGGCCCCTCGTGGCGTGCATGCAGGGCCCGTCCGCTCGACAGTGGCCGTGTGGACTGAGGGCAGCCACTAGCGGGCCGGGCACCAGCTGCCACCTCCAGGGGCCGTGTGTCCCAGCCCCCCGGTGCTTTCCAGCGCAGCTGAGGGGCTCTGTCTGGCTGCAGGTCACGGAGCTGGCCAACCCGGTCACCTGGCTGGATGCAGGGGCTCAGGTTTTCTACTCTTTCTCACTGGCCTTTGGGGGCCTCATCTCCTTCTCCAGCTACAACTCTGTGCAGTGAGTGTGGGGGCCTCTGCCACGCCTGCCCTGCACCTCGGCCTCCTTACCACGAGGGTGGGTGAACCAAGGAGGGGGTGCAGGTAACCCCGCTGACCCGCAGCCCCGGGGAGCCAAGAGCTGGGCTGTTGCTTTGGGAGGGCTTTCACGAGGGAGGCACCCCCAGGAAGACCCATTTATGCCTGGCCTCCCCTGGGCGCCTCTGTCCCAGCAATAGCGAGCCTTGGTGTTCATGCCCCCACTCCCCATCACGCCTTGGCACCCAGGACCCCGGGAGAGCTGGCCCCTGCCGCCCACCCCAGACTGACACCCACATGGATGGGGCCCAAACTACAAGGGCCCCCAGGGCCTCCAAGGACACAGCTGGCATCACTTCATTTCTACAAGCATTAATGGGGGACCTCCTGTGCACCACCTGGTGCACCAGGACCGCCCTGCTGGGACCATGGTCCAGCCAAAAGACACACAAGCCGTGGGAGCAGACACGGAGGGCGTGGGGCCAGATTGGGCTCGCCTGCCGGCCATGGTTTCAGGTGGGACAGGAGGCAGCGGGGGATGGACCTTCCCACATGGGGCCCTTCGCCTGCTCAGCGCACACCAGCTCCTGGTGCAGCCGCATCTCCCGGTTGTGCCGGCACTGGACCCAGAGCGCGCCCTCGCCCCGAGTGAGCCCTGCGCCGTGCGCCCTCGCCCCCACCCCTGCCACCCGCCTGCTGAGTCTCTGCGCACCCTCTGCGTCTGGCTTCCACCCCTGAGCATGACGTCTTCAGCGTCCACCCCGCCGCGGCCTGTGTCGGGCATCCTGCCTTTCATGGCCTAGCAATGCCTGTGCGTGGACGGGCCGCGCTGTTTGCCCTCCCTCCCCATGATAGCCATGCGAGCTGTTTCCACTTTCTGGCGATTGTGAGCATTTGTGTCCGTGCTTCGGTGGCCGCGGGTGTACCCAGCGGCAGGGCCGCTCGGGGTTAAGGATTTAAGGGGATGTTTTCTACAGAGGCCACCCCCTCTCACGTCCCCCCAGCCGTGCAGCCGCGCCGGATCCCTGCTCACCCTTGCCAACACTTGTCATCTGCCTTTGACGCCGGCCAACGGAAGCATCTGGAAGGAGGATGTTGGCCTTGGCGCGTGCGGGTGGGGAGGTCAGGGGCGGTGTTCTGGATGTGCCCAGCTGCGGGGGCTCGAAGCCTCACGACCTGGGAAGCAGGGGTTGGACACGGGGTCTCCAGGGCCAGGAGACCCGGGGGCCTGGGGAAGTGGTGGGAAGGGCAGCGTGGGGTGGGCTGCATCCCCCGTGGCTGTCGGTGCCCGCCTTGCTGGGCCAGTGGCTTGGCCTCAGGAGCCCCGTGCCCGCCCTCGCTGGGTGCTGACGCGGGCCAGGTGGGTGTCGCCGGCCCGCCGTGACCAGACGCCACTCTCCTGGCAGCAACAACTGTGAGATGGACTCGGTGATCGTGTCGGTCATCAACGGCTTCACGTCCGTGTACGCAGCCACCGTGGTCTACTCCATCATCGGCTTCCGTGCCACCGAGCGCTTCGATGACTGTTTCAGCACGTAGGTGGCCCGCCTGTCCCGGGAGCCTGCACATGGCCTCCGGGGAGCCCACCAGGCCTGCTGCAGCCCCATTGTCTTCCCAGGAACATCCTGACTCTCGTGAATGGATTCGACCTGCCCGAGGGCAACGTGACACAGGAGAACTTCGAGGAGATGAAGCTTTGGTGCAAAGACACCGACCCCGAGGCCTTCGCAAAGCTGCACTTCCAGACGTGCGACATGAACACCTTCCTCTCGGAGGTCGGCCCTCTGGGTGGTGTTCCCGTGACTGCGGAGCTGGGTGGGGGTGAAGGACACCCGTGGGTGGGCGCCGAGCTTCTCCCACGAGCCGAGTTCTGACGGGCCGGGTCCCAGGGCCTCAGAGCCTCCACCCCAGGCCTGGTGCGGGGGCCCGGACCCAGGGCCGCAGTGGGCCTGGCGCCCTACTGTGCCTCGTGTCAAACCCGCGGATATCCCCACGCGCACGAGTACTAGAGTTCCTGCTACAAACATGCCAGAGCCATCATCACCGAGCTCCCGACCTCGCTTCGCTTGCCGGCACCTTTTACTTTGGGCCGGCTGACATTTCTCAGCTATCACAGCGCCGAGGACATGTAGCTGCAGACCGTCCTCTGAGGCACGAACGTTTCTGAACGCCAACTTTAATGAGGAGTGATCTTTCCATGCTGTTATGGTTTATGGGCCAACATTTACTAATTTTAATTTTGCAATTTTCTTATTTGGAGCCATGCAATATTTGGGGACATGTCACACATTTTCGGGCCTAGCACTGTGTCCCAGTGGCCAGTGGGGATAGGCCCCGAAGGAGTGAGGTGTGCAGAGAGCAAGCTCAGCCAGCAGAGCAGAGGGCCGACCAGAGGGTCCCCTCACCCGGGGACAGGGGTTGATGCCCTGCAGGGAATGCTGAGCCCGGGACCCCTAACGTAGCCCCTCGGCCCCAGTGGAAAACCCGGGAGGGAGGGGCCGCAGCAGGGGTCTCGCGGATCCGTGTGGGGCCAGACGCAGGACCACAGGCTCAGCCAGGACCCTGTGCGGAGCCCGGGTGCTTCTGCACGGCCAACCGTTGGAGCACACGCCCTGCCCGCGGCCACTCTTGCCCAGCCCGCTGGCCGCAGGTCCAGCGCATCCACTCAGGGCACTCGCTCAGGCCTCGTGGAGGTCACCCCACGCCCCGAGCCCAGCTGTGCGCTGCGCGTCTCAGGAAGCATCAGTGAGCGGACGGTGTCCGTGTCTGTCACGGGTCTGTCTGGGCAGTTCGGGGCCCTGACTGCGGCTGAACCATGCAAGCCACTTCCTGGTCCTCAAGCTGGTGCAGCGTTTAGAAAATACAATTGGGCCTAAAAGACAAGTTCTGGTTATTTCCCCCAAATGGCTCAGATCAGCCCTGTGCTTGCGCGGTGGGGGCTCAGCGGGTGGGAGGGAAGGAGAGGGCCCTCGGGGAGCGTGCGCCCCCGTGACGCCCCTGCCCCCAACCCCGCAGGGCGTGGAGGGCACCGGGCTGGCCTTCATCGTGTTCACGGAGGCCATCACCAAGATGCCCGCGTCCCCGCTGTGGTCCGTACTGTTCTTCATCATGCTTTTCTGCCTGGGCCTGTCGTCCATGTTCGGGAACATGGAGGGCGTGGTCGTGCCCCTGCAGGACCTCAAGATCATCCCAAAAAAGTGGCCCAAAGAGCTGCTCACAGGTACGTGGGGCCGGGGCCGCGAGGACAGCCCCGGGGTGCGGCCACAGTGCAGGTGCAGGGCCTCGGGCTGCAGCGGCGGTGTCCTCTGCCCACAGGCCTCATCTGCCTGGGGACGTACCTGCTGGCGTTCATCTTCACGCTGAACTCCGGCCAGTACTGGCTCTCCTTGCTGGACAGCTATGCCGGCTCCATCCCGCTGCTCATCGTCGCCTTCTGCGAGATGTTCGCGGTCGTCTACGTGTACGGCGTGGACAGGTAGGGGGGAAGCCGTGGCGGCAGGGGCCTCCCAACAAGGGTAAGCAGGGCTGCATTCAGGGCAGGGCGGGACAGGCGCGCCGTGACCCGGGGCCGGGCGTGCACTGGGCCTGGAGCCTGTGTGGCCGAGGGCAGAGGAGATGGGCCACGGACAGACGCCGGCCAGAGCAATCCGAACAGAGCTCCCTCCAGCTTCCAGAAGCTTCCAGACCCAGCAGACATTCACGGGCTGTGCAGTCTCAGGGGTAGGAGGAGAGCCAACAGCCACCACGAAGGAAAATACAGACCCTTCTGGTCTGACCACGGGGTTTACAAAATTCATAACTGATCTTTCGTAAGCCAAGTCAAAGACGAGGAGGTGAAGCTCTGTCACGTCCCACACGGGCGGCTGGAGATGCGAGGACAGACAGACCGGGAGGGACAGAGCAGCCCCAGGGGCTGGGGTGCGGGCAGCAGGTGTGAGGGCCGGGCGTGGACAGGGCAGGGGCTCNCAGCCCCAGGGGCTGGGGTGCGGGCAGCAGGTGTGAGGGCCGGGCGTGGACAGGGCAAGGGCTCCCACGGCAGGGCTTAAGGCTGCCAGCCCACGGGAAGGGAGCTCTGTGGTGAGGAGCTCCAGAACTTTCTACGGGGAGAGAGGGACCCCAGCCAGAGAAAGGTGGGCGAGCGCACCCCGTCTGTGGTCTGCTTGGCCCGACACTGAGGGCATCAGAGCAGGGCACCCGGGCTCTCGCTGGGAGATGGGCTCCCCAGACCATAAAATGCGCACAAGCCCTTGGAGGGGCTTGAGATGCCTCCTCCGTACCCTCAAGAGCTGGCCTGCGTGAGTGCAGACACCCATCCCCCAGCACGAACCCGCCCGGGGCACACCAGGGAGCACGTGCTGGCCGCTGCTGCCCCACCTGCAGAGGCCTGGGACTGTCCGCATGGGGGCACGGCCATCTGTGACCACCCGAGGACAGTCGGAAGGCAGACGCTGGTGGCGGTACCATGCAACGCGCTGCAGTGAGGACGCGTCCCGTGCACAGAAGACCCCCCCCCCCGGGTCCGGCCTGGGGACGAGGCCTGGACACTGTGCAGTGTCCCCTGGATTCTCTGTGGCCCAGGACAGCATGTGGCCACGTTCTGCGTTTTCCACGACGACGTCTATAGACAACGGACTCTGCCCGGCCCGTATNGGGTCCCAGGGCCTCAGAGCCTCCACCCCAGGCCTGGTGCGGGGGCCCGGACCCAGGGCCGCAGTGGGCCTGGCGCCCTACTGTGCCTCGTGTCAAACCCGCGGATATCCCCACGCGCACGAGTACTAGAGTTCCTGCTACAAACATGCCAGAGCCATCATCACCGAGCTCCCGACCTCGCTTCGCTTGCCGGCACCTTTTACTTTGGGCCGGCTGACATTTCTCAGCTATCACAGCGCCGAGGACATGTAGCTGCAGACCGTCCTCTGAGGCACGAACGTTTCTGAACGCCAACTTTAATGAGGAGTGATCTTTCCATGCTGTTATGGTTTATGGGCCAACATTTACTAATTTTAATTTTGCAATTTTCTTATTTGGAGCCATGCAATATTTGGGGACATGTCACACATTTTCGGGCCTAGCACTGTGTCCCAGTGGCCAGTGGGGATAGGCCCCGAAGGAGTGAGGTGTGCAGAGAGCAAGCTCAGCCAGCAGAGCAGAGGGCCGACCAGAGGGTCCCCTCACCCGGGGACAGGGGTTGATGCCCTGCAGGGAATGCTGAGCCCGGGACCCCTAACGTAGCCCCTCGGCCCCAGTGGAAAACCCGGGAGGGAGGGGCCGCAGCAGGGGTCTCGCGGATCCGTGTGGGGCCAGACGCAGGACCACAGGCTCAGCCAGGACCCTGTGCGGAGCCCGGGTGCTTCTGCACGGCCAACCGTTGGAGCACACGCCCTGCCCGCGGCCACTCTTGCCCAGCCCGCTGGCCGCAGGTCCAGCGCATCCACTCAGGGCACTCGCTCAGGCCTCGTGGAGGTCACCCCACGCCCCGAGCCCAGCTGTGCGCTGCGCGTCTCAGGAAGCATCAGTGAGCGGACGGTGTCCGTGTCTGTCACGGGTCTGTCTGGGCAGTTCGGGGCCCTGACTGCGGCTGAACCATGCAAGCCACTTCCTGGTCCTCAAGCTGGTGCAGCGTTTAGAAAATACAATTGGGCCTAAAAGACAAGTTCTGGTTATTTCCCCCAAATGGCTCAGATCAGCCCTGTGCTTGCGCGGTGGGGGCTCAGCGGGTGGGAGGGAAGGAGAGGGCCCTCGGGGAGCGTGCGCCCCCGTGACGCCCCTGCCCCCAACCCCGCAGGGCGTGGAGGGCACCGGGCTGGCCTTCATCGTGTTCACGGAGGCCATCACCAAGATGCCCGCGTCCCCGCTGTGGTCCGTACTGTTCTTCATCATGCTTTTCTGCCTGGGCCTGTCGTCCATGTTCGGGAACATGGAGGGCGTGGTCGTGCCCCTGCAGGACCTCAAGATCATCCCAAAGAAGTGGCCCAAAGAGCTGCTCACAGGTACGTGGGGCCGGGGCCGCGAGGACAGCCCCGGGGTGCGGCCACAGTGCAGGTGCAGGGCCTCGGGCTGCAGCGGCGGTGTCCTCTGCCCACAGGCCTCATCTGCCTGGGGACGTACCTGCTGGCGTTCATCTTCACGCTGAACTCCGGCCAGTACTGGCTCTCCTTGCTGGACAGCTATGCCGGCTCCATCCCGCTGCTCATCGTCGCCTTCTGCGAGATGTTCGCGGTCGTCTACGTGTACGGCGTGGACAGGTAGGGGGGAAGCCGTGGCGGCAGGGGCCTCCCAACAAGGGTAAGCAGGGCTGCATTCAGGGCAGGGCGGGACAGGCGCGCCGTGACCCGGGGCCGGGCGTGCACTGGGCCTGGAGCCTGTGTGGCCGAGGGCAGAGGAGATGGGCCACGGACAGACGCCGGCCAGAGCAATCCGAACAGAGCTCCCTCCAGCTTCCAGAAGCTTCCAGACCCAGCAGACATTCACGGGCTGTGCAGTCTCAGGGGTAGGAGGAGAGCCAACAGCCACCACGAAGGAAAATACAGACCCTTCTGGTCTGACCACGGGGTTTACAAAATTCATAACTGATCTTTCGTAAGCCAAGTCAAAGACGAGGAGGTGAAGCTCTGTCACGTCCCACACGGGCGGCTGGAGATGCGAGGACAGACAGACCGGGAGGGACAGAGCAGCCCCAGGGGCTGGGGTGCGGGCAGCAGGTGTGAGGGCCGGGCGTGGACAGGGCAGGGGCTCCCACGGCAGGGCTTAAGGCTGCCAGCCCACGGGAAGGGAGCTCTGTGGTGAGGAGCTCCAGAACTTTCTACAGGGAGAGAGGGACCCCAGCCAGAGAAAGGTGGGCGAGCGCACCCCGTCTGTGGTCTGCTTGGCCCGACACTGAGGGCATCAGAGCAGGGCACCCGGGCTCTCGCTGGGAGATGGGCTCCCCAGACCATAAAATGCGCACAAGCCCTTGGAGGGGCTTGAGATGCCTCCTCCGTACCCTCAAGAGCTGGCCTGCGTGAGTGCAGACACCCATCCCCCAGCACGAACCCGCCCGGGGCACACCAGGGAGCACGTGCTGGCCGCTGCTGCCCCACCTGCAGAGGCCTGGGACTGTCCGCATGGGGGCACGGCCATCTGTGACCACCCGAGGACAGTCGGAAGGCAGACGCTGGTGGCGGTACCATGCAACGCGCTGCAGTGAGGACGCGTCCCGTGCACAGAAGACCCCCCCCCCCCGGGTCCGGCCTGGGGACGAGGCCTGGACACTGTGCAGTGTCCCCTGGATTCTCTGTGGCCCAGGACAGCATGTGGCCACGTTCTGCGTTTTCCACGACGACGTCTATAGACAACGGACTCTGCCCGGCCCGTATGGGCAGGAGACGGTGGGGCCGTCCAAGGTCAGGGCCGCTGGCCTGCCAGGGAGGCTGGGACAGGGCTGCCGGCTGGACTGCCCTCTAGCCCAGAAGCACGGCCCCCAGCTCCGCGTGAGTCCGTACAGCGAGTTTACAGGCTGGAGCGCTGGGCGGTGGCACCGCTGGGCGGCAGAGGGTCCCGCCGGCCTCCAGAGGTGTCTTCTGATGCAGGAACGGGGCTCTTCTGCAGGCAGTGGGTCTCTGGTCGGAGAAAGACCAGGCTGTGGCACCGCAGAGGGTGACGTCTGTCTGGGCTGGACGGGCTGGCCACCCTCTGCCTTGACGGACCACAGACCTGTCGACGCCCCCCGGTGACGGCCTCCTTCCCCCCTCTGGGTCCAGGTTCAACAGGGACATCGAGTTCATGATCGGCCACAAGCCCAACATCTTCTGGCAAGTCACGTGGAGAGTGGTCAGCCCACTGCTCATGCTGGCCATCTTCCTGTTCTTCCTCGTGGTCAAGGTCAACGAGGAGCTGGTGTACAGTGTCTGGAACCCTGCCTATGTGAGCCGGGGGCTGCTGGGGAGGGGCGGCGGGGGTCTTGCTCCCTGTGGGGGTGGGCAGCCTGGAGTGTCGCCCCACGGGAGGCCCTGCGGGCTGTACGTGCAGCTGCTCACCGCTCTTCTCTCCCCAGGAGGAGTTTCCCAAATCCGAGAAGGTCAAGTACCCCGGCTGGGTGTATGCCGTGGTCGTCGTCGTGGCTGGGGTGCCCTGCCTGGTCATCCCCGGCTTTGCCATCTACAAGCTCCTGAGGAACCGCTGCCAGAAGCCGGGGGACCGCCACGGGCTGGTCAGTGGGCTGTCCACGGCCTCCATCAACGGGGACCTGAAGTCCTGAGCGGCTCAGCCCAGCGTGTGCGGCTGTGGGCGCCGGGGGGATCCGGGCCACACATGTGAGAGTGTGTGCACGTGTGCATGTGTGGGTGTGTGTTGTGCAAGTATATGCACGTGTCTGTGTGTATATGTGTGAGAGTGTATGCGTGTGTGAATGTGTGTGTGTGCTGTATGATGTGCACACGTGTGAGCGGGCATGTGTGAGTGTGCATGTGTGAACACATGTGTGCGTGTGTGCGTGTGCACAAGCATATGGGTTGTGCACATGCATACATGTGTGACACTGTGAGCGTGTGGGGGTGTATGGAAGCACGCGTGTGATCACGTCCAAGCATGTGTGTCCACGTGCATGAGCACATGGTCGGCGTGTGTATACCTGTGCTGTGTGCATGGCTGTGGTATGTGTGAGTGTGTGTTGTATAAACGTGTTGGATGCGTGTGTGTTTGTGCACACACAGCCATGTGTCCACGTGTGTGTGTGCATGTCCACGTGCACACGCGCTTGCCCTTGTCACGGACATGGTGGGGCACGTGCTGCCACCCCGTTGCCGCCATGGCCTGGGTCCCGCCACGCCTGTGCATGCCGAGGGAGAGTCACAGCTGCAGCGTTGTGGGGAGGCCGTGCCTGCGGAGCTCGCCCCGTGGGAGACGGGAGCGTGATGCCCCCTCGGCCCCTCAGATCCAGTCTCATAGCCACCCACCCTTCGACCCTTGACCCAGGAGCTCACAGTAAGGTCGGGGCACTGGTGCCCTGTGATGAGGACTGCCCTCCTCGAGCCCCTGGGCTGTGAGCTCCGGAAGGCTCGGCGGAGTCCCTTTGAGCCCTGACTGCCCGTCCGCTGGCCTTGGCAGGATGCCGGCCTGATTAATCATTGCTTCTGGCTGCCGCGGAGAGGTGAGCAGTTAGACAAACTCAAGGCGGCTGAAATGAAGGCAAAACCACCCTTTGAGTTTTCTGAAGCGGCATATTCACTGCATGAGTGTGTAGCTAGGTGTTGCGAAAGACGGGTTAGCGGGTAACTCGGCCACAGCCGCCAAGGTCGAGGGCAGCCCGTGTGCCCCGAGCACGGCAGGGACAGGGAAGCCCATCCACTGGGCACCCCTCGGTGAAGGCTGGTGCTGGCTCTTCCCTGCCCGTCATGGGAAGGCTTGTTTTCTGGGATTCAACAGCCATCTCGGCCAAAGTCACTTGGCACATGGACTAGTTATTTTAATGAGCTCACCTCCACTCTCCATGGAAAAATCTGGAAGTTTACGTTAAACTGGACTTTCTGAGCATCCGCTGGGCCAGGGTGGGGACCTGGGTGGGACGGTGGGTCCCAGAGCCATGTCACCCCTACACGGATGCCCCGGGGCCCTATCCCCATCCCAATGCCTCCCGTCCCGCGGTAACACAGAGTTCAGCCCTGCAGCCCCGCCGGGAACCTCCTTCGAACACCGGCACGTCCAGCCCTCTTATGCTGCCAGTCACTTGGATGCCGTGACCTGCAGAACCCTCGGGGGCTCACAGCCGGCCGTGCAAGGCCATGATGGCATGCACCTGCCCGGGGTCCCACGTCCTGCCCCACTCCAGCCTCCACCCTGCTCTCAAAGCTTTCCCACCCCCACTGAGAGAACACTGAGCAGCCCCCCATGGATCTGCTGCCCCAACCAAGGTGCGTGGGGAGGAGACCGGCAGGTGTGGCCCGAGGGGCTCCCCCAGTCCTTTTGTCCCCCAGCGAGTGCCTTGTTCTGCAGCGTTGGTGTGTTTGTGAGTTGTTGGAAATGCAGGATTTGTGGGCATAATGTGTACCTGTCTAAATAAATCACTGTTTCATAGCCTGGGCCTTAATGTTGTCTAAATGCCGAGGGATGAGCAAACAGCAGGGCCCGTCATTCAGGGCAGCGCGGGACCACAGTTCTGGTGGGGGGGGGTGATTTTCTCTGGAGAAGTCATGACACCAAGTCACTGCGTCCATGGAGCTCTGGGCCCCACACATTTGGGTCTGTGTGAGACCGGCGTCCTGGGAAGTGGGAATTTCACATGCAGGGCCCCAGCCTGTCCTGGAAGCATCCACCAGGGGTCCACGGGTCCAGGAGCCCCAAAGGAGGCCCAGGCTGGGTCCATCATATCAGCTCATCACGCTTCATCCCACTGCAGGGGGACCCTACATGGAGGGGACGACTGGGACGTCCCCCAGCCTGGCTGAGCCCCTGTGGCCATGGGTGTCATGCTGTCCCACTCGCTGCCTGAGGGCACCAGTTGTCTCTGAGGGGAAGAGAAGAAGCCCCTCCCACCCTTGCCCCTGCCCCTGCCCCAGCAGGGGAGGACCTCTGGGACACAGGCCCTCCACCCTGCATGTGGTGGGTGCTGGGGGGTGGATCCCTCCCTGGGCACTAGCCACCCTTCCATGCGTGGTGAACACACGGTGTCTCCACGCCTCGGTCCCTGGAGAACGACGTTGAAAGGAGCAGGCCCACCCTGAAGTCACGCTGGGGTCTCTGCTTATAGAACATTCTAGAAAGGACAGAACAGTAGCAATGCAGAACAGACGGGAAAAGCTGGCGGGGGCGCAGAAAGGGCAGGAGCGGAGGGGGGCATGTGTGGCCTTGAAGGGGGCAGGAGGGACTCTCCCTGTGATGGACACGTGCCGAACTGACCTATCACGTCAGCATCCCTGCGGGGACACGGATGAGATATCTGCAAGATGCCACCGCTGGGGAAGTGGGGCGAGGACACACGGCTCTGCGCCACTCCTCACAGCGACGGGGCTACACGGTCCCAGAATCAAAAGGTTGATTAGAAAGTGATTGGTTTTTATAAAACAGCTAAAGGTGCCGTGGTCTTGGGAGTCCGGGCGCGTCCCCGACGGGAACAGGAGGCCCTGGTGGGACCCGGGGCAGCCGCCTGCCTCGGGCACGAGCGAGGTGCGGGCGGAGGGCACAGGGTCAGGAAAGGACCGCCCGGAAGAGAGCGAGGGCCTGGCCCGAGTTACCAATTAACTGGCCCACTGGTTTTCCTTTAAATAATGCGAACGCACCCGGCGTCCGGCAGGAGCGAGTGGGGAGCATGGCGCGCGCGGGGGCAGTGGAGCCGCGCGGGGGGCAGCGGCCGGCGTGGGCCAACAAGCTGCAGTACCTGCTGAGCTGCATCGGCTTTGCTGTGGGGCTGGGCAACATCTGGAGGTTTCCGTACTTGTGCCAGACCTACGGCGGAGGTGAGCCGCCCCCACGGCCCCCGCCACCCGGGGAGCCTGTGCAGTGGCCGTCCAGCCTGCTGGGTCCCAGGGGAGCTTTCCGAACACCGTCCTTCATGAGGCTCGTTGTAGGCTGGTGACCCCCCCGTCTGTGCCCGGCCAGGGCACCCCCCCTTCACCAGCGCCCAAGGTGGTGCCAGGCAAGCCGGCCCCACCTGCCACCCACGGCCCCGGGGAGCAGACACGGAACGTTGCCCAGGCCAGGCCGGTCCTTTTCTGGGGGTGCAACCTTGGGGCCCGTCGGGTCTCAGGGTCGGGTCCACTTGCCATCAAGCCCCCTTCCGCACGCGTAAGACCCGAGGCCCCCGGAAGCCCTATAGGGCGATCCTCCTGCATCCACCAGCCCCTGGCTGGAAATGTGGGGGCTGTTTGCTTTGAGGGCGATGCCTCTGGCCCCCAGCAGGAGCAGGGCAGAAGCGAAGGTCTGTGTACTGTGGCTGATGGGAGTTGTTCTGGCCCCTTCCCAGGGCACACAGTGGCCTCCCGGCCATGCTGGGCAGACAGCGGTCCGGCTACATTGGGGGGGGGGTGCAGGCTGGGGGTCTTCGGGACCTGTTCAGAGCAGACCGGGTGGGGGTAGTGCCGGGGGTGGCATCCCTGTTTATGAGGAAATGGCTTCCTGGAAGTTTATTATTTTTTCCTGATTATAAGAAGCTGGAGGAGACGTCTCTCCTGGAACCGCTGTCCCCGAGGTGTCAGAACCTCCATGGGGTTTGGGGCTGGGTGGGCACCGTGGGCCGTGGGTCACCTGAGACTGAGGGTTTCCTTGGAGGCACAGAGCACTCCGCAGTCCAGGGGGAGGGGGAGAGCCGGGGCTCCTAGGGCCCCTGAGCTGCCCTGTGCATCAGGAGACGTACATTCGGGCTCAGAGGGGTGACCCGCATGCTGGTGGTCAGTGCAGGTCAGTAAATGCTGCTTGGAACCGAACCAGTTGGGTATCACTCTGTGCTGTGTCGTGCCGGGACTGTCCCAGGAACGTAGCTTCCAGAACCCGTGTGTTGGCGCTGTCTGGCCCGAGGGCCTCCGGCGGGCTGTGTCCCCGCCACTGGGTGCCAGGACCAGCCCGTCACCACCTGAGCTCATGGGCTGGGGGACCCTGCTCTTTAAACAGTTCTTTTAGGCCCTATTTCCAGGTGTGAAGCACTTCGTGAAATGTCATGACATGTTTAAGTTTCAAAACTCATACTTTTCCTTTTTTTTTTTTAAAATATTTAATTTATTTATTTGACAGAGATAGACACAGCCAGCGAGAGAGGGAACACAGCAGGGGGAGTGGGAGAGGAANTAAATATTTAATTTATTTATTTGACAGAGATAGACACAGCCAGCGAGAGAGGGAACACAAGCAGGGGGAGTGGGAGAGGGAGAAGCAGGCTCATAGCGGAGGAGCCTGATGTGGGGGCTCGATCCCATAACGCCAGGATCACGCCCTGAGCCGAAGGCAGACGCTTAACCGCTGTGCCACCCAGGCGCCCCAAAACTCATACTTTTCCTAAGCAAGCACCCCTCACATGCGAGAATGCTTGTATCTCACTTCGACTACCACTGATTACTTTGATAGTAAGATGAGCAGATGACCTATTGCGTTTCTATTCTGCGCAAACTCATGTCCCCTGAGGGTGAATATTTTCTGTCCTTAGTGATTACTCAGGTCTGTAGGCTTCTCTTTAAGGATGAGACTTAAAAGGCAACTTAAAAGGCAGAATGAGGGGAAACACTCAGCCGCACCTGCAGGGCATTCTGTCGCCTCCGCACGGCTTCTGGGTGAGCGTCAGCCCCCGCGGTCAGGGCGTGGACCCCACCAGTGGCCGGTGCAGGGCAGCGTGGAGACCCTCCAAGCACCTGCTCGGGTCTAAGTTTCCAGCCCAGGAATCATTCACGACCATGTCCATGGCAACACAAGTGGGACATCGAGTGAGTGGCCTGCAATCTCCACACGGCCGTGTTGCAAGCTCAGCAACATCCATGGAGACTGCGGAGTCATGCATGGATGTGATGACCCTAGTTGGACAGTCAGTCCAAATGTCCAGCAGGGCGAGTCATCTCACTCCTGTGTCGACCCGGTTCTGCGTTGGCCGTCACTGTCCCCCGTGACTTCACAGCCAGGCTGTGGATTCCACGGAAGACTCTCGGTTTCACGGGCGTCGCGTGGGATTTCTAGATTGTCAGGGGGCGAATGTCCGTCTTGGCAACACTGAGTCACCCCATCCACAGAGACAGAGTATCACGCTCCCGCCCTGGTCTTCTCCGTCCTTCATTTTCTCCTCCGGACGATGTCGGGTGTCTTGTTCCGATTCTCGGCTGTGCCGGGCTCTGCAGCCATCCCCTTTTCTCCGTGCCATTTTCTCAGAGGACGGGACCCGCGTGCCTGGCCTCCAGCACCCCTCCGGCTGGCGATGCGCGGGGCTTTCGCCACCCCCAGCCCCGACCAGAAAAAACTCTCATCGTCTGACACCACACGTGTGAGGGTTTTGCCCACACCAACCAATTCTCCCAATCCGGGCAGAATTTAACCCATTTCTGCCAACCCACCTGAAGTGAGCGCGAACCCTGCGGCACCACCCGCACCTCAGACCCCAGTCTCAAGTAGTGGTTCCCCGCAGGGTCCGCAAAGTCCATCCTAGTCTGCTACAAGTCAGGGGCACCAACGTTCCCTCCTCAGGTTCAGAACTTTGCAAGAAGGGCTCACAGAGCCCAGGAAACAGCTCACTCGCCGACCAGGTTTCTAGAAAGCATACAGCGCCACAGCGGCCACGCGGCAG
Source organism: Ailuropoda melanoleuca (assembly GCF_002007445.2). NCBI lineage: Eukaryota > Metazoa > Chordata > Mammalia > Carnivora > Ursidae > Ailuropoda > Ailuropoda melanoleuca. The sequence goes on along the minus strand of NC_048220.1, from coordinate 146,965,507 downwards.
CCTGCACAGAGTGGGGGCGTCAGAGCCCCCCGCGCTTTCGGGTGCCGCGCCCTCCGGCACCTCCCGCGTTCACCAGCCTGGAAGCTCTCCAAGCCCCGCGGCTCACGTTTCCACGGAGGTTCCTTCCTGTACGGTGGATTGAATCACCGGCCTGGGCCATTAGCAGTTTGCAGGCCCTCTCCCCAGCCCGAGCTCCAGGTGGGGCTCGAAGTCCCACCTCTCTAATCCCACGGCTGGGTCGTCCTGCGACCGGCGCCCTCCTCCAAACCGGCTTGGTTTTTATCCAAGTCACGGACCACACGCGTTTTGGACGGGGCCGAACTGCACCCACACGCAGTAAAGCTACGACTGTGCCGCTCTCCCCCTGTGATCACAGAGCTGCTCCCTCCCTTCGCCCCGAAGCTGATTCAGCTGCACCAGGTCGGATACGAGGAGAAACCCCCCCTTCCCCTGGACTGGTCCTCCCGGGGGGTCCCTGCCGTGGGCCTGCTGGCTGTGACCCTCCCCGCACAGCCGGGGATCCGTGGGTCCTGGCCGGCCTGGAGCCTGCATGCCCTTTCCAGACAGTGGGTCAAATACCAGGGACCCAGAGCCACTGTCTGACGGCCAGCACCTGCCCGTGGGGCCTGGGCCACTGGTTCCCTCCGTCCTCACCATGCTGCAGGTGTGCGCTCGAGGCGCAAGGGAGGCTGGGAGGTGCACACACCTGCACACCCCCAGTGCGTGGTGTGGGTGGGGTGGGACGGGAAGAAGGGCAGGCTGGGGAGGGCTCCTCCATCTGGACCCTGAACCCCTGGCCTGTGATTGGCCCCTCTTCCTGCCAGGAGCTCCTTGAAGTGGTCCGGGCTGTATTCACACCCCCAGCTCCAAGCCCCTGCCCACAGGTGCCCTGGTCATCCCTGGGGTGTCCGGTGCATCCCTCAAGGCCGTCTCTGAGAATTCCACATTGTTCTTCCAAGCTCCTTGGCGGTTTCGCCACTATATGCATGACACCAACAGGCACTGCTTTGCCCCAAATACTGGCGTCCTGTGCAGAAGCTGATGTGGGCTGAGTGGCCACCTGTCCTCCCCAGGGCCTCAACTCAGCATCAAAACCTCTGACCACGATGCAAAATCCCCGGGAGAGACTGGCCCTCAGGGAGGCTGGACCTGCACTGGACCTGCCGGGCCAGGGAAATGCAGGGAGCACGTTCCCCGACATGGCCCTCCCTGTGCATGCAGGTGGGGGAAGCGGCTGTCAGTCCTGGAGCATCTAAGGGCCAGCAGGCCCACACACTGTGGTTAACTGGAAGAAAATGCAGCTCTCAACTGTATGGGGACTCCTTTCCCCCAACAGTATGAGAACACCCGCAGTCCCGTGGGATGTGGGAACTGGCATCTCCCCACAGGCGCCCCCAGGTGACCTGGCGGGGCCACTCAGGGCTGTGGGCTCTGGGAAAGGCCAGGCCCCTCGCTCCTCACACTCGTGGCCTTTTCTCCTGCTCCCGCCACCACTGGCTTCTGGTGCAGAAAGTGTGGCTCTCCCATCGATCCCATCTAGGCGGCCAGTGTGTGCTCCCTTGGGGGACCACGGAGCCTCACTCCGCCGTGGCTACGGGTACCCACCCCCCAGCATCCAGACATGCAGGGGTGATGGTCATGTCCAGGCATGGAGAGACAGGTTCCCGCCTCCACTCAGGCACAAGGCTCGAGAGACCATTTCACATGTCCACCTTCTCCAACATTCTGCCAGGAGCCAGACCAGCCCCATATCACAGGAGGCCCCGTAGTTGGGGTGTGGGGTGTCCCTGTAAGAACAACACGGCTCGTCGTGGCATGAAACTTGCCCCCAAGGTCTCACAAGGTGGGACTCTGCCGAGTGGCTTGAAACAGCAGCCGACCAGGTGGCCGACGTGCAGACCAGTCCGTCCCAGCCCAAGGCCCCTCCAGGCAGTCGTTGACCCTCCGCTGACCCGTGTCTCTGCAGGGGCCTTCCTCATCCCCTACCTCATCGCCCTGGTCCTCGAGGGGATCCCCATCTTCTACATAGAGCTGGCCATCGGCCAGCGCCTGCGGAGAGGCAGCATCGGGGTGTGGACGGCCATCTCGCCCTACCTGGGCGGCGTGGGTAGGCTGCTGCCCTCTGACCCCTGCCCAGAGCTGCTGGGAGGGTGGGGGTCTGCAGGTCCCGGATGTGCCCTGTGTGAGCGCGTCCTTCCAGCTCGTACTCAGTGACCCTGCAGAAGACGGGCCCGGACGTAGCAGTTCGGGTAGATGGGCGTGGCAGCGTCCCTGTGGGAGCTGGGTCTGCTCGTGCTCTGACTAAGCCTCCTCCAGGAGGCCCTGCTTGGTTCCCCCACAGCCCAAGCAGGGATCTGGGTGCAGGGCGCTGCGTGGGGTCAGCTCAGGGTGCAGGAGGAGGAGGCAGCAGGCCCAGCCCCACGGAGCAGCAGCAAGCGGTCCTGGATCACCGGGCGTATGTGCCCGCGGGCACTGAGCCCACACACCTGGGAGCTTGAGAGTGTCCAGGGGGGCCTACACAGAGGGGAAGCCTGATGCCCGGAGTGCCATGAGGTGGGTGCTGCAAGGAGGGGTCCGAGCAGCGCTGCAGCGCTGTCTGCAGGGCCTGCCGGGAAGCCCGTGGAGAGGCAGACGCCGGCCCAGCTGAGGGAGGGGCCACATGGGCGTGAGCACAACGCGTCGCCCTCCGTGCAGGGGCCCCATGTGGGCTGGCGGGGGGTGAGCAGCAGGAGGCCTGGGGGACGACAGGGAGCCGGAGTGGGGTGCTGGGTGTCTGGAGCTCTGTGGCCAGGGAGAGGGGGAGGAGCTGACCGCTGCCTGTCCGCAGGGCTGGGCTGCCTCACCGTGTCCTTCCTGGTCAGCCTGTACTACAACACCGTCCTGACGTGGGTGCTGTGGTATTTGCTCAACTCCTTCCAGTACCCACTCCCCTGGAGCTCCTGCCCGCTGGACCTCAACCGCACAGGTAGCGCTGGGGGGCAGGACGCTCAGCCCTGCCTCCCGCGGGCCCCGCATGGGCTCTCCTGAACAGCACATATGAAATCCTATTCTCCTTACCCCACTGTATCTGACCACTGATGGGTCCAGGGCCCGCAGAGACCCTGTGTATTCTCAGCCCAGCTGCGTGCATGCCCAGCAATGAGAGGCTGAGTGGGCGGGACGGCGGCTTTCACTGGATTAAGTCCAGACCTCAGCCACGTGCTGCCGCAGAGATACTCACAGCACAGGAAATGTCACTCTTTCACACTGGCTCATGAAGCTTTGTTAACCCTCCTTCCCTTCCTGCATCTGCTGATACTAACTTGAGCTTGGCACGTTCTGAGCCAGGCCAGCCCAGGGGCACGTCTGGGCCGTCAGTCTCCCTGCGTCAGCCCTCTAGCCACAGCTGCATGCCCTGGGCAGCAGGGGCCACGGGTCCTGCCCCGTGTGCCTGTGCTGGTGCAGCAGCTCCAGGCCCGGTTATCCACACACTGCACTCCTGGGCGGAGGCCTGCGGAGCCCACATCCGGGCCTGAGCGCCATGGCCAGCCCCTGACAGGACCCTCCTGGTTCCAGGGTTTGAGGCCGAGTGCCAGGCCAGCAGCACTGTGAGCTACTTCTGGTACCGGCAGACGCTGAACATCACGGCCGACATCAGCGACAACGGCTCCATCCAGTGGCGGCTGCTGGCCTGCTTGGCTGCATCCTGGGCAGTCGTGTACCTGTGTGTCATCAGAGGCATCGAATCCACAGGCAAGGTGAGACCCCTGGGGTGGACCGCACTGCCTGGCTCCCTCCAGCTTGGTGTTCATGCATGGGCTTACTGGGAGGCTGTGCTGGGAGGGTGCAGACCTGAGGACCAGTGCCCTCCCTGGACGTGGGCACCTTTACCTGACGACACTCTGCTCAGACTCCAACTGGGAGGTTTCTCCACTCTTTTCCTTTTAACCTGTTTGGGTCTGCATGTTTAGAGTAGGTTTCTTGCAGATGCACCAGCTGGATCTTGTGTTTCTATCGAAGCTGGCAGTCCCTGCCCTTGTTTGGCCATTTAGACCATTTACGTTTAGTGTGACAATTAATCCAGGCTCTGTCTGCCATCCTGTGTTTGTTTCCTACCGGTCCCCTCTGTTCTCTGTTCCTGCTTCTCCCATTTCCTGGGTGTTTCTTGTGACCCCACTCTATCTGTCTGTTGGCTTGTCAGCGGCAACTGTTCTACCCTTGGGGTTGGACTAGGGCCTTGGCCATGGGTCCATCTGGAAGCGACACTGCCCCCGGGATGAGGCAGCAGCCCTCACTCGTGTTGCGCTGCCTTCCTCTGCTTTCCTGCCGCTGGCTCACATTTCACTATGATGGTCTGTGAGCGGTAAACGTGCTCCAGCATGTTCGTTTTAAACAGTTCACCATCTTCTGAAGTGAATTCAGTGATGAGGAGAAGTGTGTCAGCAGTTATTCATGTGGTTTCTGTGCAGAAGACCAGGGCAGGCCTGGGTCTCTGGCTGGAAAGCCTGACCTCGCCGTGCGCCCTCTCTTCTCCTGGGGCACGGACACACATCTTCCCTTTCAACGTCTGCAACATGGCTCCCAACACACATTTGTGGCCCTCTGGCACAGATCCAGGCACGTGCACGTGCCTGCAGATTTTCCTAGTTGGCACGTTATGGCTGCTGTCTTGTGAGGGTCTCCGTGCTTGAGAGGGACAGAATTACTGATATAGACCAAAGCAACCATTAGGCCCAACAAGCCACCAGAAATTCCAAATAGCCCTGAGATGGAAGTCACTACGGGGCATCGGGGTGACTCCCCAGCCAGTCTGTACTCAGGGACTTGGGGGTGGCCGTGAAGGTAGAGAGTCATGACATTTACTCTGTGCAGACCCCAGACCACACCCAGGAGGGGGCACTGTTCCAATGCTGGGGAGACAGGTGTGGGCAGGCGTGGCCCCAAGGCCCCTATGAAGTGGCCGGTTCTGGGCATCGGAGAGGAGGAGGAGGGCTGGTGCCTGGGAGACCTGGGGTGTGGGTAAGCGGGAGGCCCACTCGCCTGGGATGGTCAGCGCCCGCCCCACAGACACAAGCGCGTATGTGAATCTGCTTGTGACCGTCCCCATGAGCACCAGACCCTCAGAGCCTGACTGGGGCCCACAGGCCCCATGGTGCCCTCTGCGCTGGCTTGGCTGGAATCCCAGATGACTGACAGGAGGCTGGCCACGGAGGCGTTTACAGCACACCTGCCTCTTAGTGGTTGTATACGGAACAGAAACCATTGAAAAGTCTAACAATTTGGTCTTTTTTAAAGGCAATTTATTTCACAGCCCTGTTTCCTTACCTGGTCCTGACGATCTTCCTTATCAGAGGACTCACCCTGCCCGGGGCAGTCAAAGGGTTAATCTACCTGTTCACTCCGGATGTAAGTTGGTTTGAATTGAAGTCCAGGCTCCAGGAAACACATGAGTCAGAGCCCAGCCCAGCCCAGCTCGCTCCATCCCCTGGCTGTGTGAATGGCCATTAGCCAGTGGCCAGGCCGCCCATGGCCACATGCGGGTGAGGGCAAGGAGGGTGGTATGGGGTCTCAGGGAGGAGGTCAGGGTCAGGGTCAGGTGCAGGAGGAGGACTTGGTTTGGGACATGAAGCCTGGGGAATGTTGCTGGCGGGGTCCAGGGGAGGAGCCAGCTGGGGCCCCGATGTCCCCCCAGTGCCCTGCACCTCATACCTCTGAGGGCCTAGCCAGCTGCACACGTCCTAACAGGTGAGGAGTCACAGGCCCCAAGGGCCCACACTGGAGCCCGCAGCCCTCCTAGACCCTTCCACACTGTCCAGGACCCTAGCATTCCCTGGGAGTTTCCAGGGGCTGCACAGGGTGTGGATGTGCAGCAGCCCGGGTCCGTCCCCAGCAGCAGAGACACCGGGCACTGTGTCCCAGCCACTGCGGGATCCTTCAAGTCCCCAGAACCACCATGTCTGCGAGGAGCAGAATGCACACACCCAAGTCAAGCTGCTCAGACCCTTTTCTCAGCCCTGAGCGGCCAGCCAGCCAAGTTCTCAGAGCTTGTGTGTCCCACGTGGATGGGAGGCGTGGCTTTGCTTAACCCAACGCAGAACAGCAAGGCCACGCTTGCCCTGTGAACCGCCATTTCAGTCGTGCGCTCTCATTGGTGGCCCTAACCTGTTCACACTCCTTCACGAGAGACGTCAGGGGGAGCTTTGGGAACGTTCTGGGGCCGTGGGCTCCCTGGTGGTGTGGTTCTTCTGCGGCACAACAGGATTCTGTGTCTTCCAGGTGCAAGTTCTCTGGAACCCCCGGGTCTGGCTGGACGCAGCCACACAGATATTCTTCTCCCTGTCCCTGGCCTTAGGAGGGCACATTGCTTTTGCAAGTTATAACCCGCCCAGGTAGGGCCCGGGCTTGGGGGTGGGTTCCTTCCACCGAGGGGCTGGGCCTCCTGTCCTGAAATTTCCGGAAAGCACAGAGCCCCCCCCCCAGTGTCACATCCCACGTGGCCTGGTGTGAACTTGTGACAGGAGCAGACTCGTGGGGATTCTACCAGTGATTCAGTCACGCACTGGGCCCCTACTGCAGCTTCTAGCGGGTTCCAGAGGAAGCTATTCCAGACAATCAATCCCAGGAACAAGGCCATAACCGGGGCTGACACCAACCCACAGGAAACATGTGTGTCATGCTCGAGGCCATAAAAGCAGACACACGGTGTATATCAGCCATCCCTGGTCACTTAGGATGGACATGGGGCGGCCACCTCCCTGCGGGAACCGCGCACCTGCTGTAAGAACCCCCGGTGCTCAGGCACTAAAGCGCCACCCGCCATATCATAAACCAGGCGGCCACACGCCGCTGGGACCGCCCGAACTAACGTGACTTCATGTGGTGGCCGGAGCATCCCCCTCCCTGGAGTGCAGGGGTGGGGATGTAGGGGATGGGCTTGGGGGTTTCACACGACTACGCCTGGCAAGTGACCACCTCCGCCCACTCCATGTGGCTTGTGTGCGTTCCTCCCGTGGAGATAATCTCCCCAAAACCCCTGCCAAGCTCCACTGTGCCCCATGTTGTCCTCAGCTCCCTGTGTCCAGGCCTGGGGGACAGGGGTGGAGGCTGAGGGTTTTAGACCATCCACTGTCTTGAGCTGGGGTGGGTGGGGAGGGGCCTGGTGGGGAGGGAGTCAGCAGGGAGGTGTGGTCAGGGAGGGATCAATGGGAAGAGAATCAGCAAGGAGCTAGTTAGGGAGGGGTCAGCAGGGAGAGGTGGTCAGGGAGGGGTCAGAGGAGAGGGGGTTGGTAGGGAAGGGGTTATTGGGGAAGGCATTAGGGAGGGGGTCAATGGGGGAGGGGCCAGTGGGGAGGGGGTTAGCAGGGAGGGGTGGTCAGGGAGGGGTCAGCGGGGAGGGGACTGTGGAAGGGGGTCCGAGATTGTCCTGAGACTAGGGGGAACAGTGCCAGTGCTCGGGGTCATGGGCGTGCAGGCTCCGTGTGTCGGGCGTGTCCCAGGTCCGGTGTGGAGATAGCCCTAAGCACAGAGGCACCGCGTGTGTGTGTCTGCCAGGAACAACTGTGAGAAGGACACAGTGACCATCGCCTTGGTCAACAGCATGACCTCCCTCTATGCGTCCATTGCTGTGTTCTCTGTTTTGGGATTCAAGGCGGCCAATGACCACGGGCATTGCCTGGACAGGTGAGCACGGGGCCCTTGGCTCTGAGGGAGGGGTGTCCACAGCGCTCGGCCTTCAGATGCTTGCTGTTCTGGGCCCCACACGACCACCTCTTCCTTCCTGAGGGGAGGGGGGCGGGGAGTCTCCAGAAGTTCGCGTCCACCCGCAGCCGAGAGCGTGACCCGATGTGGAGGTGGGGTCCTGGCAGACACTGGTTAGGATGAGGTCACACCAATCCAGCGACTGTGTCCTTACAAGAGACAGGCGGAGACACGCAGATGCGCATGGGGGAGGCCGTGTGAGGAGGCAGACAGAGGTTGGAGGGACGCCTGGGCGCCAGGAGCTGGAGAAGGTGGGAGGGACCCTCCCCTGGAGCCTCGGGAGGGAGTGTGGCCTGGCTGACACCCCTCCCGTGGACTTCTGGCCTCAGAGCTGGGAGAATAAATGTCCGTTCGCTTGCGGCTTTCAGTCTGTGGTCGCTGGCCACGACAGCACAGGTCACTGAGGCCTCAGGGCGGCCTGTGCACATGGGACAGTTGCATCAATGCCACGGCGTTGCTAAGGCTGTCAGTTCTTGCTCCCAAATAGCCCTCCAGAGGCGGTCCACCAGGCAGACCCGTGGCGGGGTGCAGGCTCGCCCCTCCACAATGCTGCCGGGCATCCACAGTGCCGAGGGCAGCCCCGTCAACGGTGACACCTGTGCTAACCACGCTCTGGCCACGCTCAGGGCCACGGCCCACAGAGGGCAGAGGGGGACATGGAGCAGCCACACCAGGCACAGCTCGAGCTTGGGTGCTATGGGATGTGTGCACCCACTGGAATGTTCTGGGAAGACTGCAGCGCCCACATGGTGAACAGTGTGACCCCCTGGGGAGCAGCAGGGGCAGCGCTTTCAGCTGTCTCCACTGAGCACTGTGACCCAGTGTGTGCTCACGGTGACAGCCGTGACTCGGGCCTGAACGAGGCTCCTCTGCCATGTTCTCTGCGAGCCACAGCCCGGCAGCCTCGCGCATCAGCCACCAGACCACAGTGCCGCGCTGCCCTTGGGGGACACTTTAAACAGCAAAATCACCAGCAAAGAGCATAGAGCATAAAACTGCGAACAGCGTGGCCCTAAGCTGACTGTAAGGATGCCTGTGATCGTATGAGCTGCAACCAGAGAGCAGAGCGTCGCCTGCTGACCTGGGCCCCGGGCGACTCTGCACACAGCCACTAATAACCCCAGAAGTGTCACGAGTACTAATTTTGAGGTTACAAAGAGATTTCAGCAAGTAGGTAAAGTAAGAAGTTCGGGAATACCCACGGGCCTGTGTTTGAGCCGCGAGCCTCGAAGCCTGTGAGCAACTGCTGGTGCCGGCGGGTGGACGTAACTAGGCCACTGTTCCTCCCGAGCCCTCCCCGGGCTCTGCCCCGGTGCACAAGGCAAGGAGGCAGGGGGCTGCCGCTGCCCCCTATACCCTCAGGGGAGTGTCCCCTCCAGGCCGGGGTCCCTCTGTCCCTGCAGCGGTGCTGGTGTCCTTCTGGATGTTTCTGGGGTGCAGCGTGCCCAGCCGAGCATGCACGGGCCTGTCTGTGTCTCTGCAGAAACACTCTCCATCTCATCAATGAGTTTGACTTCCCCGACCAGAGTGTCTCCAGGGGCGACTATGCCGCCGTCCTCGCTCACCTGAACGCCACGCAGCCTGAGAGGGTGGCTAGGCTCCCCCTGGAGGCTTGCCGCCTGGAAGACTTTCTGGATAAGGTACCCAGACGGCTGCGATCTTCCCCCCAGACGTGGCCCAGGCTGGCCTGACAGCTGGGAACAAAGGACTCTGGGGCAGCCTTGTGCCTCTGCAGGGCTGGGCTTCCAGAAAGCCTGTGGCCTCAGATGCAATGTGTCCGACAGGGCCCTGCCCAGGGGCTGGGAGCCAGCCTGACCCAGGAGACTGGGTGTTGCTGGTGCACTCAGCTGCGGGTGGGGGCAGAGGATGGGTCATAGAGCCAGGGTGTGGCCGGAGTTGGGAGGCTGCCCCAAGGGTGAGGGGCAGCTGTGGACCCCTGGATATGGGGGTGATGCCCCTGAGCCCAACACCCCTGGGCCTACAGTCGCCTGCTAGCTGCAGGGTATTAGGGGAAAGGTTCCGTTCCCTCAGAGGTGCGCTGGTGGCTGGTCTAGCCACAAAGGGCAGGGCCTGGCGCCTGCGATGGGGAGGGGTCACCGTGTGTGTCGCAGCGCCAGGGCCCCGTGCACGTGTGTTGCAGAGTGCCTCCGGCACGGGCCTGGCCTTCATCGTCTTCACGGAGGCCATCCTCCACATGCCGGGGGCCCCCGGGTGGGCCGTGCTGTTCTTCAGTATGCTCTTCACCTTGGGCCTGTCATCCATGTTCGGGAACATGGAAAGCATCATCACACCGCTCCTGGATATGGGGGTCACGCACAGATTCTTCCCCAAGGAGGCCCTGACCGGTGAGTGGACAGCCAGCCCACTTGTAGGCCTGTCCTGCCTGTCCCCCCGCCTCCTGGCCGTCTGTTCCCTGCTGCCTGCTGTCCAGATACCCTTCCTCCATGAGCGTCCCAGCGGGAGGCTGGGTCTGGCCTCGTCACCCCTCAGGGCCGGTCCCGGAGTCTCTGCACTGACTTGGCATCCCACGAGGGCCATCGTGGGGACCTCAGGGTCGGGCAGGGGCAGAGCAGGGGTTACTCCCAGCACTGCCCACGGACACCAAGCCCCCATCATGTGCGTCCTCCTGCCCCCGGACGTGGTGCCGGGAGGGCCAGAGAAGCGGGGGCACCGGCTCAGACGAGGGGCGCCGCCGTCCCTCCAGGGCTGGTCTGCCTGCTCTGCTTTCTCTTGGCCATCTGCTTCACGCTGCAGTCGGGGAACTACTGGCTGGAGGTGTTGGACAGCTACGCCGCACCCCTGAACCTCGTCATGTTCGCCTTCCTCGAGGTGGTCGGGGTCACTTATGTGTACGGGATGCGCCGGTGAGTGTGCGTCCCCTCGGGACCCCGCCCGCCTGCTCCCAGCACCCCTGTGCGCGGGGCACGGGCATCGCGGTAGCTGCTGTCCCGGGCCGCGCAGGGTGGGCAGGACCACCTGAGCCCCTCCCAAAGCAGACGTGGGGCGGCTCCCAGCTGTCCAAGAAGCACAATCGGGACCCTGCCCCACCTGCTGCTTGGGCCTCCAGCCTGTGGGGGTGGGCGACAAGATGGCCTGTCTGCAGCCACGCAGGGCAGAGTCCGAAAGCCCAAGGACAGGTGGACACTAGGGCACTGGGGGGCCCTCCTGCCCTGACCCTGTCCTGGAGGCCTCCGAGGAGGCCCAGCACAGGTCCTGCCAATCGCCACCTGACTCTGGCCCACTGCACACCCGGACTCACAACTACACCACACCTGCCACCTCTGTCGCTCACATGTCACACCTGCAGTCACACCTGTGCTCACACCTGTCCCACCTTCCTCACACTGGTCACTTATACCTGTCACACCTGTGCTCACACCTGTCCCACCTTCCTCACACCTCTGCTCACACTGGTCACTTATACCTGTCACACCTGTGCTTACACCTGTCACACCTATGCTTACACCTGCCACTCGTACCTGTCACACCTGCATTTACACCTGTGCTCACATCTGTACTTACACCTGCCAATCATACCTGTCACACCTGCAGCTCACACCTGTCAGTCTCACCTCTCACACCTGTGACCCTTGACCATAGCCCTGCTCAGATGGTTCTAGAAGCTGTGACCTCTGTCCTTGCTCCCTAGAGGGTCCTGGGAGGCCCCAAATGCCAGGGCATTCACCGCTGTTCTGTGGGCACGGGGAGCAGAGGGCCAGAGGGCTTGTCCCACCTGGAGAGGGAGTAGCAAGAGGCAACCATCCGGGGGGACTAGCCCAACAATGTGGAGAGAAACAGTGAGCCCTGGGCACAGCCAGCCATGCGCTGTCAGGCAGAGACACTCAGGAGAGCAGCTGAGGGAGGGGCTGTGAGGAGGGTCCTGTCTTCCTGACAGCTCCTGGGCAGAGCTGACACCATGGCCCAGGGTGTCTGCGTGGCTGCTGCGTGTCCTGGGTCACCTCCACCCCACCCCACCCCTGGGGCCCCGGCAGAACCCCCAGGAGCCCCAGCTGGATGACCTGCTCCCTGGGGCCTTCTCCCATGCTGACTGGGGGCCTGAGAGTGACAACCTTTCTGAGTGGCAGCAACGGTCAGAGTGGTGGTGGGGACATTCCCCGTGGGCCCTATCTCGGTGACACTGGCCGAAGGCCACTGGCTGAGTGGGCGCGTGGCCACCCCTGAGCCCAGTGTCTCTGTGCCAGGTTCAGTGATGACATAGCCGGCATGACTGGGAGGCGGCCTGGTCTCTTCTGGCGGGTGACCTGGAAGGCGGTCAGCCCACTGCTGCTGCTGAGCATTTTTGTGGCCTACATTGCTGTCCTGGCCCGGACACCGCTGAGCTACAGGGCCTGGAACACCCAATACGTAGGTCCTGCGGGCGGAGCTGGGAGCCGCCTCAAGCCTGGCCTGGCCCTTCCCTGGTGCCACTCAGAGCCCAGATGACATCCTAAATGACCTTGTGGGCCTCCAGACCTCCAGGGCCCCTGGGGGCATCAAAGCCAACCGTGGTAGGGACCTTGGGCAAGGCCTCAGTGGCAGGAGGACCTGAGCAGTTTCCAGGTCCCCAGAGCAGCTCACCCAGGGACGCGGCCTTGAGTCACGCTTCACATGCACTGTGGGGCTGGCCCGCAAATGCCCGCTCCTGGTCTGAGTCGAGGAAAGGTGGGTAGGGTGCACGTCACCGGGCTGCCACTGAGCATGGTCAGAAGACAGGGAGCACAGGTCAGTCTCTGCTGCCAGCCCTTGTCCACTGGGCTGCGCTATGAGCTGCGTGGGTCCTGCCGGCCTGCCACCTATCTGGCCCCTCAAAGCCTCACCTGTGGTGCTGCCCTTCCTTGGGAGCATGGAAGTAACTCTGTTCCAAGCTCTCCTTAGAAAGAGGACTGGCCCCACATCGCCAGCAGTGGGCGAAGGAGAAATGGCACCATATTTCCCAAGAATTTTCATGACTATTGTCCTATCAGATTCACACGCTAGTGTCTCATGTTGACCTCAAAAGACATGCCTCAAGTTGGGTGGGTGGTGTCACCCCCTCTTACAGAATGGGAGTGGGGCACAGGGTCCAACCAGTCCTGCAGGTCAGGCCAAGGCAGCCCCCGAGGCTGTGCAGCCCCTCAGTGTGGTGGGAGGTGCTCCATAGAATGCCCCAGATCCCAGGCCCATGTCTCAGAGCCCCAATCCCCATGAAAGGCTCAGCCCGAACATGACCCTTTGGGTCCCCGTGTCCTCGCTGCAACTGCCCACCCTGGACTGAGTGAACCCTGATGCTTTCTTTCGGGAAGAGGCAGGGTGAGGCTGGCCCACACCGCTCAGTCCCTGCGGCCGAGCACAGCCTCACCTGTCCCTCCCCCAGAGGCTCACCTGTGGTCTCGTGTCCCCACAGGCACGGTTCCCTTTGCGGCAGGAGAAGTCCTACCCGGGCTGGGTGCAGGCCACCTGCGTCCTCCTGTGCTTCCTGCCCTCACTGTGGGTCCCGGCTGTGGCTCTTGGCCAGCTGCTTGCCAAGCGCAGGTGGAAGCAGGACACCTGGCAGGACAGGTGCTCGAAGCTGCAGGACAGAGGGGCCAGCTGAGGGCCGGGCTGGGGGTGGCAGGGAGGACCAGCCTGTGTGCCACTTGCTCAGAGAGCCGGACCCCATTACACACTTGCCCAGACCCTGACCTGTGGCTGCTGCTTGCCAACACCATTGCACTCCGCAGACCCTGCTCATGTCACAGGCCAGCTCCCTCACCACGGTCCACACTGTCCGTCCAGACCGGAGAGAGCCTGTTGTCCAGCCCCTGGGGCCCTGCCCTCTGGGGCACCGCACGGAGCTGCCTGGGTGGCCGTACACTGTGTCCAGCTGCCCAGCAGATCCATCTATGGGCAGAAGGGCAGGCGGGCCCGGGGGCCAAGCAGGCTGGCAGAGCGGCCTCCGGGGCGGCTCACATCCACACCACGTGCCGCTGGGGCCTGGCGCCACCGGAGTTGAGGGAATCTGAAGGGTCATTCCCAAGGGAGAGTGGAGGCTGTCCCCCCGGTGGGTGGTAAGGGAAGCCCCTTTCTGGCTGAGAGCACTCAGGGGATGGGTGGGGCGGACCCTCTCAGGCAGCAGGGGCCTGGGTCCATGTCGAGGCCCAGGGCTGGGCAAGCCAGTGTGTGGGGGATCCTCACTGCGTCTACGGCCTGGCCACTCCCGCCCCGGGACGTGTCCCCGCTGCGTGAGCACAGGCAGGGGCTGGGGTCCAGCTGCGGCCACAGCCAGGTTCCACAGGCCCTGGACACTCTCCTGACCTTACTGCTGAGAACACCACTCTTTGTCCTTTAAAAATTTCCTCAGAGACTCAAATGTGGGTCAAGAAGGTACAAAAAGGCTGATTCTCATTCAGGTTCCTACTGTCTCCAAAGGAATGCTTCACTCACTCCACACCAGACCCTTCTAAGCCTCAGTGGAGGGGCACTTCCTCACCCAGCTGCACCTGCCCTCCTGTGCACCTCCCTCCCCCTCCTTCCATCTGTTTCCTCCCTCCCTCCCCTCCATCTATCCATCTGCTCCCCCTCCCTCCATCCATCCTTCTGTCCATTCATCTCCTCCCCCTCCCTCCCCGCTCCATCTATCCATCCATCCTCTGTCCGTCCATCCATTCATCCATGTATCCATCCATTTCCTCTCTCCCTCTCCTCCATCCATGTGTCCATTCATCTCTTCCCTCCCTTCCTCCCTCCTTCCCCCATCCTCCCCCTGCCCCCCTCCATCCCCTCTCCCTCCTCTGTGAACCAGGGATCAGGTCTGAGGTGCTGGGCCCCGACACACAGGCTTGCTCCTGACTTGCCACAGGAGGCCGTGAGCCCCCCATGCCGCTGGCATCAAACCCTGTGAAGACCCAGAACCTAATAATCCCCAGCGGGACAAACGCTGTCCAGGGTGCTGAAAAGTCCCCAGAGGAGCCTGGTCCAGGGGTGCCTGTTGGGGCTGTGTTTGTCACAGGCAGCTAGACCCCAGGAAACAGAAGCGCCTGCACTACTGTCCCCCTAAGAGGAGCTGAGTATTAAAATGGAGTTAGCCCAAGAGACCCCCTGAAGTGCGTCCCAAACCCATGGTATGGTCAGGTTGGCACCTTGGCCCCCATGCTGTGACTCTTGGCTCATGGTCCCTTCGTCCATCAAAAAGCCAGCAAGGCCAGTGAGTCCTTCTCACCTATGCCTCTCTGATACCCCATCTTCACCCTGTGATCACCCTAGGTACACCTGGATAGTTCAGGATGAGTGCCCCATCTTGAAGTCAACTGACTAGCTACCTAATCCCACCTGTACCTGTAATTCCCCTTTGCCAAGTCAGGTTCTGGGATTAGGACATGGGTGCTTTGAGGGGTCATTATTCCACCTCCCAGAGTGCCTGGGTGACTCTGAGCCCACCCAGGTTTGGGAAGCCCTTTACAGTGTGCTCACAGGTAAGCACCAACATGTCCAGGTGCAGGTGAGCGAGGGGCAGGAACTGGGGCTGGGGGGCGGGGAGTAACCGCTCAGCACGTTGGGAGGTCCTGGGGGCACCGTTTATGCCTCCTCTTGAACCACTCATCTTGAGCTCCACCCGCTGCCTGCATGTTCAGGGAACACACCAGCCAATGAGCTTTCTAATGTGCAGCTTAGATCTAGGGAAGACCAGAAAACGGTTGTTTCCTCTTGCTTTAAAACCCTTGTTTTCATGTTTCACTGGAGGACATCTGGCCGCACACATCCTGGTTTTAAGGAGATGAACCAGAAAGAGTTTTCAGTGAATTGAGCCTGACCAAGCACCAGCCTCTTCAAGGCTGTAACACTTCAGTAAGAGCGTGTGATCCTGAGTAAAACACCGACAGCACGCCTCTACCAGAGAAACAAGTCTCAGGAGATCGTGGAGGACGGGTGGCTGAGTGGCTGACCTCTAGGGTCTGGTCTGCGATGGAAACACCAGGAATGGGCTGGTGGGCGTGTGAGCAGGTGGGGGCCAGTGGCGGGTCAGTTCAGGTGCCTGGTGTGGGGTCCTGGTGCGGCCCCAGCAGGGCAGGTCAGTCCCCCCCGTTTACGACAGCGCAGGCACCACCGCGGCCCGGTCGGCGTGCGGGTCGGGTGGGGCGCACTTCCGCACTGCTCATCTCCGGTGCATTTACGACCCGCTCCGTGGACTTGGGTCTGCCATAAACGGGTCAGCTCAGTCCCTGGGACACTCTGCACGGCGGCAGCAGTAAACAAGGCAATAGCCATAAACCCTGACATGAGATGCACTTGTGCCCTGGAAGTTTGGGCTGCATTAGCACCAGCCCCAGCCAAGGTACACTTGATAGCATCCTGGCACACGTCACATGGCCCCATCAGGGACATCCCGGAAAGAAGCTGTCCCACTATCTCAGGACACAGGCAGCCAGTTCCCTGGCAGGGCCCTTTCTTCACAGGCTACACCTTCTTTGGGCTGTTCCCCTCCTCCTCTTGTGCAATCCTTCTAG
This sequence comes from Ailuropoda melanoleuca, assembly GCF_002007445.2. NCBI lineage: Eukaryota > Metazoa > Chordata > Mammalia > Carnivora > Ursidae > Ailuropoda > Ailuropoda melanoleuca. The sequence goes on along the minus strand of NC_048220.1, from coordinate 146,949,308 downwards.
CTCTTTCCATCTGTTCAAGGATGTCTGTCCAGCACCCTGCATAGCCCCCCCACGCACACCGCAGCCCCCGCCTGGTGTTCTGGATGGGCACACAGGTGTCTCCCACATGTGGGCTAGGCCCCAACCGAGGCTAAGCCGGGGCAGAGCTCGGCTTGTCGTCCTGAGAAAGCCTGCAGCTCCACGCACAACACTCTGTCGGGGGGCACCTCTCAGGTGCTGTTAGGTGAGGCTCTGACCAGGGCGGCCAAGGGCCCTGGGTGGGGCTCCTGACCCTCCACGACCTCTAGCCACCTCCAAACTCCTAACCCTGACCTCGGAGCCACCTCCGCGCCCTGAGGGCCACTGCTCAAGACAGCCCATCCTCCCTCGGAGAACCAGGGGGTTCTCAGCGTGCGGACCCTGACCCCACCAGCAGCACCAGCAGCATCTGGAACTCCCCAAAACTGCAAATTCCCCAGATTTGCTGAAGCAGACATGGGGCGGCCCCCAGGATAGCTCAGGCTGACACCCACCACCTCATCTCCCGCTCACCCATGAACCCCCCTGCCTCTCCCAAAAGGTTGTCTGGGCCACCCTGCTGCTGCCCAGTCGGGCTGAGCTGCTCTTGCCGTAACCCGTGGGGCCGCTCATTCCCCCCGCGGTCCTCAATCTAGCCCCCGCCAGAGCCGTGACCCGTGATCCTCAGCAGAATATACACCCAAACCCGGCCCCTCCTGTGGCCCCTCTGCTGTCCCCCAGCCTGGGGGGCTCCCAGGTGTGTGAGCAGGACCCCCGCGGGCCGGCCCTCTCAAACAGCTCCGCCTGCAGAGCGCATCCCCACGACACCTGTTCCCAGGCCCAAGTACTGTTGGCCAATGCGTCTGCTCCACGCGAGCACAGCCTCAAGTTCAGCGAAACAGATGTGATGACGTAGGAAGGAAGGAACCCTACCGTGGTCAGGATGCAGGCATGGGAGAGGGGCAGGGCCATCCCCAGGAGCCCCCAGGTGATGGAGGGTCCAGAACACAGGAGCAGGAGACAAGCAGCCCAGAGGCTACCGCCTACCTCCCAAACCCACTGCCCGCTCCAAGGAACCGTCCAGAAGGAGGTCACCTGGACACTGTGAAGCCAGAGAAGAAATGTGCTCAGGAGGGAATCCAGTGTTCTGGGCCTCAGAATACGGCCCACCCCCCTTTCAGGGTCCACGGTAAGGCCAGAGTCGGCTGGATGGGGGCCTTCTGGCCCACTGCCCTGCTACACCTGCCCCGGGGGGGGGCCCTTTCCCACTTCCCCCTCCTGCCCTCAGGTCCCTGCCCCCGAAAGCCCCCTGGGACCCCCGCCAGGCCAAGGACCCTGCACACCACGTGTGGACACAGATGTGTCTGTAATCATGGAACGTGGTATGGAGGCCTCACGCAACACGTGTTTTAATACAAACGTGGGAAAATGGAAGCCTCTCAGAGCAAAGGCTTGGCGTGTTCCTTCTGTGGCTCCCCAAGAGTCTCCGGGGCTGGCAGGTCCAGGGGGAGGAGACCGTGCAGAGGACTGCCACCAGGATGACCCGGGGCCACCATGTGCGGGGCAGGGGCCGGGGGGAAAGAGTCGGAAGTGGGGGTGGCGGCAGGTGGGGTGGGCCAGACACTCAGGCTACAGGAGGTCAGCGGGGGTGCGGGGGGCAGGGCGAGGCCACAAGGACGGGCGGGGATGGGTCTGGAACAGCTGACTGGGCCCTTAGCTTCTGGGGAAAGCTCAACAGGCACAGACTTTGGCCGCGGCGCGGGGACGGCTGGGGTGGGCGCTGACAGTCCAGGCCTGGGCACTGAGCAGATAGCGGGAAGGAGCCACACCCGCCACCCAGAGCCCTCAGGGACATGTGTGCAGACTGGGGCAGTCCCCAGTGGGGGGTGGGGCGGGGGTGACAAAGGTCCAGACGGGCAGGACAGCCCAACCCGGTGCTCCCACCTGCCCCCTCCTGGCGGTCAGTGGCTGAAGGACACACAACCCCGATCACAAGAGGGTGCTTGGGGGGCTCTCCTCCCTGGGGACACCGGCCAGCAGCTCAAGTCTCAGGGTCTCGGGGGAGAAAGGGCCCAGACCTGAGGTGAGCCAGCTCCTCCCACCACGTGAAGCCACCCCGGCTGGGGCTCGGGGGCCCTGGAGGCCACTCTGGGCTGAGGAGGACCAGTCGTCAGTCCAAAATGGTCTTGAAGTCTGCGGTCAGGCTGGGGTCAGCCGCTGCCTCCAGGGCGGCCAGCGTCACCCCTGGGAGCTGCCGGCACAGCTGCGCTTTGGCTGTAAGGGGACGAGTGACACGAGGGTGCCCCGGCCTCGGGACTCCGCCAAAGGCCACGCAGGCATGGTCTGTGCGCTGAGCGCCTGCCCTGTGCAGGCCAGGCTCCGAGTGCCAGGTGGGGCGGACAGGAGGGATGTGTGGGAAAGACTGGCTGCTGGGGGTCCCTCTGCCCATGTCGGGGCAGCCAGGGCAGAGCCCGGGCACTCGGGCTGGGGGACACCAGGCTAGTGGGGCCGGAGGGAGTGGGGAGTTGACCTCTCCCCATAGACAGGAAGTGAGGTGTGGAGTGGCAGAGTGACAGGTGGGCGTGCCCGGCAGGGGGTGAGAGAGCCTATGACCCCAGGGCACCTGCACTCCATCACCTGGGGGCCCCTGGACCCACCCACAGCCATTCAGACACGGAGGAGCCCAGCCCTGCTCAGGCACACACAAGGCAGGACAGAGGGGAGCCTCGCCCTTACCTGCCCGGAGTGCCCCCAGAAGACACCTGTAGGTACCACCGTGACGAGCCAGCTTGAGCAGGAAGGCGTGGAGGCAGAGCCACTGAGCGGCCTCAGAAGGGAATGGGCCAGAGGCGCCTTTGGTCCCCAGGGACATGCCTGGGGGTGGGGACACATGGACAGGCTAAGGCCCCGCCCGGAAAGACCACGTACTCCAATGGGCCCCATGCTGCCTGGGGTCCCCACACCACCCGAGCCCAGGAGCAGGGACAGAGGCCGGGGTGGGGGGGGCAAACGGGCAATTCTCTTTCAAGGTCAGCTGTAACACAAGCCCCAGGGAACCCTGACGGCTGGCACTTTATTCCTCTTCTCAAAAGCAACATCCACAAAACGGAAATCACAAAGACCCGAGGGACACCGTACGGCCTGAGCTGCCGACCGGCCAGAGGCTTCTGGGATGGAGCTGCGGGGAGCGGAGACGGTTCTGGGGGGCGCCTGGGGCAAGGCTGGGCTGCAGACAGTGAGCTCCAGGGGCGGCAGGCGTGGGGCCCAGCCTCCTCCCCACCACTGGCCGGGACTTGTGCCCAAGGCCCAGGGCACCAAGGGGAGGGGGAGCTACCAGGCCCAGGCCTGATGGGGGCACTCCCGGAGCGCACGGCCGTGCTGTGTTGGAAGCGTGCCGGGGAGCAGCCCGTGTTGCTGCACTACAGGTGACCCCTCAAAACCCGCCAGCGACACCCAGTATCCCCCTGCGCACACCTGTGTTCTTGGCTTTCAGGAGGGAGTAGCAGAGTGACGCGGTGTCCACGATGACGCGGAGGAAGAAGGAGGGGTTCTTCCTCACCGGCTGGTTGAATGGAAACTGGAGCACACACGCGTGGAACCTGACGGAGGGATGCCGTGTGGGAGGAGGGTCCCCGGTGGGACGCGTCTGTGTGTGTGCATGGATGTGTGCGCACGTGTGCACACGTGTCCCTCCGTGTCTGTGTGTGCGCGGGACCACACGACAAGCCCCCTCCAGGTGCCTCGTGCTCCTGGTCTCACTGACCACCTGGGCCCCTTCTGGAATAACGTGCACGCCTGTCCCTCTGCCAGCAACCTGACGTCACACACGATCACCCTGCTGAGTGGGAAGCACTTTCCCGCCTGCGGGAGACTGGAGCCGGATTTGGAAACAACACACGCCCAGCTCCAGTCCACAGACTCACCCAGGCTCACACGTCCATCTGTCCTGACTGTGGCTGGAAGTCAGCCGCTCCCCTGAGTGGCCAGGGGCAGGTCTCCCTTGCAAACCAGAGCAAAGCCTGGCTCTATGTCTGAGGCTGGGGCAGCCAAGGTGACCTTGGGGTCAACACGCCTGAGATGGAAGTGTCCCCCCAAGAGCTGAAGGAAGGCAGAAGCACTGCAGGGCCCCCCAACTCCCCAGCCATGCCCTAGTTCTCGGCAGGACAACCCGGAGCCATGCAGGGACCGAGAATGTTCCAGAAGCACACGGGGGCTCAGACGTTCCCATTAGTGGGGCAGGAATGGCAGCTGGGCTGTTTCGGGGCCACAGCCTACCACCCCTTTCTGGGGGACATCGGAGGGTCGCGAGCCTCCCCTGTACCCACCTGTTCCTCTGCTCTCTGGGACCCGAGCAGAGGTCGGGTGTCTGCCTTCTACCGCCACACGTGGGCTGCCTGTACCCGCCTCGTGCTCCAGGCCCCTGTGAGGTCCCGGGTCAGAGCACAGGAGTGGGGACACCCCAGGCCATGGTGGCCTCCCATCGCTGCCTGGGGACCACGCAAGGTGCACACACACGCACACACACAAAGCTGCAGTGTCCGCGGCTGAAAACCTGGGACACTGGAGGGCAGGGTGCTCTCCTAGGCCGCGGGAGAGCCGGGGCCTCAGCAGTCCCATGGACCCACATGTGGCTGTGTGGCCAAGGAACCCACCTGTAGGCCTGCAGCAGAAATATCTTGTAAATGTTGGTATAAACCGTGTGGACGCTGTTCACCTGGGTCACAAAGGAAGACAGACGTTGCAGATACATCTGGAATTTAGATTTCCGTCTCGCGCTTTATCACCAGGTCAGAGGGAGGCTGAAGGAGGCGGCCCCGGGTGGGCCCCCCCTGCGGCGACGGCGGGAGGGTCGGGGAGGTGAGCGCCGAGCGGCTCCAGGGCCTGAGCCCCAAGGCCTAGGAGCCCCACCGTGGGGAGGGACCCAGTGCCAGACGATGGGCCCCGGCGGGCGTGAGGACCGGCCGCGCGCTCACCTGCAGATCCAGGAACAAAGAGCAGCACTTGAGCCGCAGGACGGCGAACAGCTTGCGTCGCATGTTCCTGCCGGGCCTGGTGCCCTGGCTGAAGGTGAGGCTTGAGCGGATGGAGGTCTGGGCGTAGCTGAGGGACAGAGCGGGGGCCCCTGAGACCGAGTCCTCCTCGCCGCAGCCCGCCCGCCAGCCCACGCTGTCACAGGCACGCTCCGATCACACCTCACACGCGTTGTGTCCGCCCACGCCCGGGCCGCCCGCAGGTGAGGCCCGGGCGCAGAGAGCGCGGGGGACTCAGGTGGGGCAGGCCCTCACGCACCGCACACATCTGGGTCACGATCGGGGTCATGTACACGTGCACGCGTTAGTGACAAACAGCACAGAGCACCAGTGAAGTCCACGGTTCAACCAGACACGTTAACATGGCAACCACGCGCCTGACCGGGTGCCTTCCTGGGAGAGCGTCCGAGCGGGGTGGGGTCTCCTCGGCTCGGCACGGCTGCTCGGGCTACACAGAGCCTTGAGCCCACAGTCTGGCAGCTTCTGGCAGCCTGGAGGGCTTCTTGCAGGAGGACGCCCCACCGACAGCCGGTCGCCGTGGACGAGGCTAACACGGTCTCAAGATGGGAGACAGGGAAGACACAGGAAGGGGCAGGAAAGCCGTCGGCTCAGCACCGCCCACACCGGAACACCTGCCCCTGCCCCTATGTCCCCGAAACACCCCGTGGCCCGTGTGGTCTGTGTCCCGGGAGGTACCCTCAGTGCCAGCGTCAAACACGCTAACCTCGAGATCAACGTTTCATCTTATTGAATAGTTTCTGAGAGCAACTTCGATGTCAGAATAAAGCTTTTCTGGGCGAGGCATGACATCCACCTGGCCGCTGAGTCAGGCTGTTTCGTTAGCTGTGGTAACTCACGCTGTCCCAACGGTCAAGCGACAGCTCTGATGATGTCCCTGATTTTTGTTCCTTGAGGACAGATTTCTGGAAGTGCAGTTACTGGGAAAAGGTCTGATTGTTTCAAGGGCTTTAATACAAATTTGCTGCTTTCTAGAGAAGTCGCTCCGGTTTGCCCAACCCTCAGAAATGTGCCCATGTGCCCGGGCCCGACTGGGGCGCCAGGAGCACTGCTGAGGGACCGTGGGCGCCAGGTACCGGCACCTGGGACGGAAGCTTCTCTAGCGGGCGGGCAGAGCCTGGGGGGGGGGGTCTCCAGTCCCCGCCTCCGTGGGCTCAGGGCCACCCCCTCTCCTCCATGACGGCGTCCATCGCGGCCTCCCTGCAAGCCTCCACGTCCAACCTCTACAGAGCTCAGGGCATGGAAGGGAGGCCACTGGAGCCAGGCCTGGGTTCGAATTCTGCACCCCGTGCCACTGGGTGACCAGGGCCAGGTCCCTTGTCTGCGCCAAAAGGACACACCTGAGAAGTAGCCGTGGGCCCCAAATGCTGGGCTCAGCGAGGCCACTTGCGCTCGAGGCGCTGCTACCGTCTCTGCCCATAGGCTTCAGGCTCCTGGTGTTGAGCCACCCGCCACTTCCTTTCCGGTCTGACGCCTGCCGGTCCCGCTCACTCCGCCCCCTGCGCCATGTCGGAGGACCTTCACCCACCTGTTTTCTGAGTCTTCCTACTCTGTCCCTGCTGTTCTGTTTCCCGAGCCCAGAACTGGCTCCTGGGCGCACCGTGACACCGAGCTGTGGCACACTGGCTGCTCCTACTTTGTTTCCTAGACAACCGGACGTCCTCCCCTCGCTCCCACCCGTGGCACCACGGCCAACCCACGCATGCTCGTGAGGGCAGCCCCGTCGGTCTGGCCGCCTCGCCCTCCCCACCTCGGATGAGCTAGGTTTGGGGAAGACTCGGAAGTCCGCGAGAGAAGCCCGCCTTGTCAGTCTTTTCCAGGACGGTCCTCATCCTTCCTGTGTCTCCTCCCCCTCAGCCCGCTCGGCCTTTGCCGCGTACGCAGGACACCGCGTGGGGGTCCAGGCACCTCTGTCTCCACAGCCGAGGCCTTAGGGCCGCTTCTGTGAACAGGCGTTTGCGGAGAGGACCTGTGAGAGCACAGCTACCCCGCGACACCCACGCGCTCTCAGGCAGCGTCATTACCCAGGGAGAGAATGGGGTGCCAGGCCAGAATGGCGGTGCCCGTCCCCCAAACGGCCTAGGTTCTTGGGGACAGACAGGTGGTGGGCCGTTCGTGACCAATGGGTGTGGTGGGGGCTGGACGGTGAGAGAGGGTAGGGAGCCAGGGCGTCTGAGCCGAGTCCCAAGGATGAGAAGAGACCAACCAAAGATGGGGCAGCCGGGGCAGGAAGGGGGCCTGGGCTTCGCACGCGGAAGGACAGGCGTGAGTCTGCATGGGGAGGTGAGGGCAGCAGAGCGGGCTGGGAGAGCGTAAAGAGCACCGTGGAAACAAACCAGGAGCGTTTAAGCCAGGACGGCGGAGTCCCCAGCCGGCAAAGGAAAGGCCCGCCCTCCAGCGTGGCCGTGGAATCGGTACTTCCTGCTCGTACGAGAGCAGGCTCCTGCATTCACGTCTGTCCTGAGTCTGTGTCTGGGCCAAGCCCAAGGCCAGGCTGGGAGCTCTCAGGCTCAGGAGAAACTGGCTGTGAGGGGCTGAACTGGTCCCCAAATCCACGTTACAGCCCTAACCCACGTGACCGTGTGTGGGGATGGGGTCTGTAAGAAGCACTAAAGTCATGGGAGGGCCTGACCCAACAGGGCTGACGTCCTTATAGGAAGAGAGACGCCAGAGATGCCTGAATGCAGACGGATGTGAGGACACGGGAGACCATGAGGAGAACCAGCCCTGCCCACACGTGGGTCTCAGACTCCCAGCCTCCACGAAGTGAAAACAGAAAGTCTGGGGGAGCTGCTGGTCCACAGTATTGTTCGCGGGAGCACGAGCTCGCCAGGACAGGGTCCCACGTACCACGTACACAGCAGGCCCCGTGCACCACAGCCCCGCTCCCCAGGGAGGCCATGGTGGGCGTTACAGGGTGTGCCCCCGTCCTAAGGAGACTTGCGTCCAGCCTGTCCCCAAACCTCTGAACTCAGATCTACACAGCGTCCCTGCAGAACATGCTGTGACCCCCAAGTCTCCTGCACAAATTCCTCTAACCAAAAAAAGCCCCAAAACTGCTCACCTAGCGAATGCACTTAATCCCAAGGAGGACGTGTTGCCGCCCCCATCTGGACGGGCCGCTGGGCACCCCTGACCTGTGACCCACCCGTCACACACAGAGGCAGGAAGGCTGCGCACTGCGCTGCGTCCATCGCGGGCGTATTCACCTGGAGTAGTCACAGGACACCTCCAGGGTCCGGGTGTCCAGCAGCAAGCCGCACCAGGGGAACAGGCAGTGGGCTGGCAGCTGGAGGGGGGCCGCGCTGCCCAGGGCGATGTCCTCCACGGGGAAGTTCACTGCCGTCTTCTGCAAGTTGGCTGTGCAGCCGTACTCAGGAACACCTCTGACCAGGGTCCTGAAGCAGAGAGACCAAGTCAGTCCCTGGGAGGAGGGGGACGCCGCTGGGCGACTGGGGCACTCTGCAGTGTGGCGGCCGCGGGCACTGAGCCGGAGCCACAGGCATGGAGGCAGGCATGGGCGCCGCCCTGGGGAGCGGGGCTGCCAGCGCACAGGCCCCTTGGAAGTTGGGGTGCACGCTGCACTGGGCAGATGGCGGGGGGACCATGCCGCACACACAGGAATAGAAGCGAGGCCGCGGACTTGCTCGTGTGGCTCCCGTTCTCCCTGTAGGCCACATGGGAGGGACTTGCTAAATGGTGGTGCTACGAGGCCGGGGGGCCATATGGGGGGGTTGGTTATTTTCCAGAATTAAGTTGGGCACGTGGGGTCCTCCGCGCTGTCCCTTTGGGGACCCAGGAGTCCAGGGTCTTACTTTCAAGTGTGCTTTTCCAGGGAAGGAGATGGTTATAAACTGAGGGGTGTTTGCTCTGGTTGCTGGGCTATCTTTGGACAAACCCGTCACCCCAAGCCCGCCCGCGGGGGAGTCCTGGGCTCAGAGGGAGCGAGAGTCCTGTGGGCGTGCCCGGGGGCCACCGTCCACACAGCACCCCACAAAGGGCGCCCTACAAATGTAAATTCATCTCACGAAGGGGGAACTGCTACTCCACAAGTCAGGTCAGCCGCTCACGGGCCATAGGAGAGCCGTGGACGCACGCGTGGGAGCCTCACCTGAGAAAGGCCCGTGCTTGCGTCAGGTGAGGTGTGACCAGCAGGAAGTCGTCCACCAGGCGCAGCAGCACCCTACGACGGGGCAGAGGGGCCGGGGCTGCAGCAATGGGCCGAAGGTCAGAGGGACGTAAATACCCCAGTCCACAAGGACACGGACAAAGTAACTTTCTCCAGAGTCTACACAAAGGCTTTCCCTTCTCCTGGGACATGGCAGCGGCTGGGGATGCACGGGCAGGGCCACGGCCACGGCTCAGAGGCCCGTGGAAGTGCGCCCAGGCCCTGGCTGCACTACACGCTGCTTCTAGGCCACGTTCAAGCCCCGCTCACTACCTCCCACGTGCCCTGACACGAAGCCACGAGTATGGCCCTGTCCACGCCCAGAGGACCCGAAACGCAAGGTGGGGTGAAAGCAAGTTCACACACACACACACGGTGCGGGGGATCCGTACCCGTCCTGCTGGATTCCGGGGAACAACCTGCCCTCCATGTCCCCGTAGCAGAGACTGCACAGCAGAGTGGACAGGATGGAGCCCTGCGGGATCCCCTGACACTGGACGTACGACCTGGCGGACAGGACGCGGGCGGAAGCAGGCCACAGCAGGCCTCACATTCATTACAGACACAAGTGCGCTCAGACCACGCACGCAGGCCACAGACACGCAGGCAGAGCATGTACGCGGGCCACGCGCACAGACCACACATGCATGAAGACACACCGTGTGCGGACCACGCATGTAGACACACACGTACGGAGACCACGCACCCATATGCGCCACACACTGGGGGGCACGTGAATCAAGGTTCGTCATGTGCTCCCACGAAGCCCTGCCAGTGTCTGCTAATACCTGCCACTGTCCACATGGGCCCAACCCATTTTCATGAAGATCATGGCAGGCAGAGAAGTGGGCGGTGCCTCTCCAGGGGAGGCGTGGGGGTCACAGGTATGGCCTTTTCCACGGAGAAAGTTCTCTAGTGATGCGGGGGCCACTAACAGGCATGCTGCCTTGTGAAAACTCACCCCACTGTGCACTCACCAGGGGTATTTTTCAGGATGCAGACGTTATTTTACTTTCCGGATATAATTACATTTAATGAGTGCTATAATTATTCCTAACACAGTAATAACGATACATCCTTTCACTAAGCTTCTGATTCCTAGAGCACAGGGACTGATCCCAGGGAAGGTGCCCACATTCCAAGCTGACCTCTAATGATCTTGGCTGTGAGCCTGAGCCCCCAGGACCACCTCTCTCATCAGACGCACACTGGGGTCCTCGTGCAGGGGCTCGCCCAGGGAAGTCTGGCTTTGTATAAATAAAAAAAATCATCTGCCGGCATTTAAGTGCCAAAGGACTTCCCGAACCCTGGGAGCCGAGTGGCCGCGGTGCCTGCAGAGAGCCGGAGGTGACGACAGGAAGGGGCCGGGGACCCCGACTCACTTGCCCCCGATCCTTATGACGTGGTTATACACCAGACGCAGGAAGAGGTGGAAAAGGCCGCTGCCAGCTTCGTTCAGAGAGGAGCTCTGGAAGAACAAATGGAGGTGTGGGCGGGCAGGGGCCCCACGCTGGATGCCACGCAGGGCGGTCCGCAGCTCTGGCCGGGCTTGAGCCTGTGGACGCTGGCCCAGAGGGCACACGCCGTGTGTCCCGCAGCAGCTGACGGGAACCCGGGTCCTCACATCTCAGAGCCTCAGTGGGTGGACCGGCTTCTCCCTGTAACTGGTTCTGGAAAGGCCACGGAGCCTGAGGGCTGATCCATCACCGAGGGCCCCGCACTCAGGAACAGCCCCTGCTTACATGCAAGGAAAAGGGGTTTCCCACTAGACGGTCAGTCCCGGGGGGGGGGCACAGGGCAAATCCAACTTGTCCTCCTAAGGAAGGGGGCACGTTTCCTTTCAGCCTCGCAATCAAAACTGAGGGAGAGGATGTCTCTAGCAAGTCACGTGGAAGCAGCCGGACCATGGTGGAGTTTGCTAAGAGCTGCACCTGGGCCCCTCCAGCCAGATGGTGGCCACCGCCCGTGTCCGTGCCCCTCCCCAGCAGCGAGCCGCGTGCCAGACCCCCCACCTGCTCAACGACCACAGCGTCCCTCAGCGAGCTGGTCTCTTGCAGATGCTCCACGAACTGCCTCATGTACGGCTGGAGGTCTGTGAAGGTGGACACCTGCCGGCAAAGAGGAGGGGGTGAGGCAGGCACGCACCGCCCAGGCCTGGCGAGCAGAAGTCACATTGCGGGAGACCTCATCCACAACAGAAGCGAGCAGGTGCCGTCTGGGGACGGGAGGGTACAGCACTAGGAGCTGGTCAGGGCCCCAGAGCACAGGAACCGTCCACCTGGTCACTCCCCTGACAACAGATGACATGCGGAGGAAAGCCGCTGGGGGTCCCAGTCTTTGGAAGGGGTCCCTCCTTCCCGAGACCCCTCCCTGAGGCCTGTCCATTCGCCATGGGAGGTGGAGCCCGAGCATAGGGCCACCCAAGCAGCCAGCATGGAGGGGCTGGTCTGGGGGGGAGGGGACTGCAGAGAAATGAGCCAAGACTGCCATTTCTTCCTTAGTTCCACCGACTATAAGCATTAGGTGCCCCGGGGGGTGCTGGGAACTGCAGCAAAGGCAGTGATGGGGCTGCGGTGGCCAGGCTCTCAGGTGAGCACAGGAGGTTGGGGGCCGACGGGGAGCAGCGGCCAGCCCTGCAGGATCTAATACCAGCCCCGTCAGACCCAAGTGATCCGCCACGCCCACTGGCAGGTGAGAGATTCTCCCATGGAGAAGACCAGCATTCTGCAAAACCTACGCTTTAGTTTTTAGTTAGAAGGCTGGCATCTCATGGGAACGCATGGGGTGGGGGGAGGAGAGAACGGGCCTGTGCAACCACGACGCCCCGCAGACGTGCGAGGAACCTGCTCGAGGACGAGGCCGCTACGGAGCTGCCGGGATTTAAAAGTCAATCAAGAAAAAGTTAATTAAAAGTCAATAAAAAAACAATAAAACAAAGAAAAAAAAGGAAAAATGAACCAGAGAGCTGGAGTCTGTGAGAAAATTCACACGGGATTTTGAGGATGAAGAACAGGACAGTGACCGGAAGGAGCTCATGGAAACAGGTGGTCGGTCAGAACACGTGAGGTGTGGCCAGAGTCCGTGTGCAGAACACACGCGGAGGGGAGCCTAGACTGTGAACACGCCCCGACACTGCGTCCGGATGTAAGGTCCGGCGGGCGGGGCGCCGAGAGCACGAGCTGTTCTCATGGAAACTGCAGGACCGCGTTGCCACTGCTAGGGACAGACGGCGTGCAGAGCAGAAAGGACACGGCGTCAGCCACGAACGCCGCCAAACGGGCTCCGTGAAGGTGAAAAACTTCTGTTCATCAAGACCCCGTTTGTGATGAAAAGGCAGAGACAGACCAAGAACACGTGAAGATCCCAAGAAATCCGTGACGAACGCACACGGCTCCTCGCAAGTGGGGGATGAGCTCAACGGGCATCTCACGAGAGCAGACATCCGAGTGGCCCATCCATGAAAGGAGCTCGCCGGGCACGTCATGGGGAAGACGCCCCGCACGCTGACACAGGACGGCCGCACACACTGCAGGGACACTCGGCCCCGCGCAGTGCTGCCGCCCCGGACGCTGTGGGCACGAGCACGGCCGGCCCAGTGGTGGCAGCGGCACACGTGGCAGCGTGGTCGGGCACCGTCCCCCAACACAGAACGGCTCCACGCCAGCAACGTCCCCATCCACGGATCACCCGTGAGGGGAATGCCCGCCCAGCAGAAAGCAGAGCCCTGCGGGCGGCACTGGTGCCATAGAACTCTGACCATGACAGGGAGGGCGGAGAGCTGCTACCGCCACCGGCCGCGTCTCAGACTCGCTGGGGAGCAGAGGACACAGACACGAAGGGCACGTTCTGCCTGATGTCACATTCATGGAATTCGAGACAGATAAGTGAGTCCAAACGACTGACGTCCGAGCAGGGGACACCCTGGAGTGGGACGGGGGGTCTTGTGGGCACCGTGATTTTCTACTCCTCAACCCAGGTGGTGGCTGCCATCTGTGCCCACAGGGGCAAAATCGCATTTTGTCGCAGACTCGGGATGTGCAAACCACATCATCTGAGCCTCACCCCAGAGGTGGTCAAGTGGGGCTCTCCTGAGAATTCTGGGGTCGCTCCTTGCCCTTGGCAGCCTTCTGCCTCCCCACATCCCGGCTGCTCTGGGGGCCCGGGTGCTCAGACAACTGGTAGGGATCTGCCGCATCTGACCAGGCCCCTTGTCCTTTCCCAGCCCTGGCCTCTGGGGGAGGGGTGCCCCAGACCCGCAGCTCTGCTGTGTGGGCAGGGCCAGCACGGGAGGCCCAGCTTTCCTGGGCGAGGCGCCACCGGGCCCTCTCCTCCCACAGCGCTGGCCCAGTGCTGGCCCACAGAGCACACCCAGCCCTCTGCACGACCTCAGGCCAGGCACAGGCTCGCAGAGTGTGTCTGTGGGGACATCAGCTCCGCTGCTGCTGGCGTACCGTCCGCGGCCCCCTTCTGTAAAGGGACACAGGAGGCAGCGGCCCGCAGCACGAGAGGACGCGACTATAAGAGGAATGAGAGCGCGAGGTGCCTTCCAGCTCTGGGGGCAGAGGGAGTGCAGCCCAGCACCCACGGAGGTGGGCAGGGGCCTCCGGGGGCAGGTCCACCCATGCCACGGACACGTCCACACCACAGACACCTCATCATGGAACACGCACTCCTGTGGCTCTTACGTGTCTTTTGAATGACTTGCGGACGTGTCCCTGGGCGGTTCTCCGGACCACGGCATACTGGCGCATGCAGTAGGTGTTTTCTTGAGGCCTGATCACGTTGGCAATGACCTCTACCAGCCTGTCCTGGGGAAGGGCATCATACGCCCCCGTCACGTCCACCTACGTGGGAACAGATGTACCTGTGCAGGGCCTGCCCCCGGGGTTCCAGGTACGGCTGGTCCTGACCTGCTGTTCCCAAACTCAGGAGGATCGGACGCCCTGAACCCCCACTGACAGCCCTGTCCCCGCCGCACACACCTGTTCCATGGCCTCCAGACTCAGCACCCCCAGGGCAGGCCTGCGTCCCGGTCTACACCCAGACACGTGATGTGGCTTCCCCAAGGGACACCCCATTCGGGCAAACTCAGGGGCTGAAGGTCAGCCACTCCCGCCCCCACCCCGCCAGGGCCCACGATGCACGGCCAGCTGGTGGAGGGGGTGCTCCCGCAGGCCGGACATGCCCAGCTAGCTCACTTGGTGTGGGGTGGGGACCGGAACTGAGCACCGACCTTGACAAAGTACAGCTGGGGCGCCGGGTCCCGGGCCCGCACGCGCAGCACAAAGGCTCGCCAGGCCCTGTGGATGTCGTCCATACCCAGCACGGAGGCCCCCAGGAGGCTGGGGCGCCGGGCCCGCTCGTAGTTCAGCACGCTGAACAGCGTCTTCACTTGCGAGGTGAGATGCTGGACCTGGAGAGCCGGCCCAGGACAGGGGCAGCATCATCAGAGGACGCCCATCAAACAGGGGCCTGGGCCAGACCTCCCCACCCCCACCCACTGGGCCCCCAGGAACAGCTCCCTGCCTCCGCACCTCCCTTGCCCACCGGCATCCCCCAGACTCCAGAAGGGCCAGACGGCCGACCCCCCACACACCCCAGGACCTGGGATCTCCCAACGGATCTGTTACGGGACCCTGGAGACTCTGTATAGAAATTGCAGCTAATTTAACAACGGGTGTCTCCCTTCTCCACCTCCCAAGACCCCACCACATGCAGGGCAGGACGCTGCCTCTGTGGGGACCCCTCACCCACCACGTAGGAGGAACCCCTCTCCACTCACAGACCCAACCAGGTCCCCAGCCAACATCGACAGCCTTGCTTCCTTGTTTGAGGGCATCGCAATGACAAAATCACCCCCAAACACTCTGTGGAGCCACTGGAAAAGGGTCAGAGCTCTGGTGACAGACACGCCGTCGGGGGGACCTATGGGGGGTGCTAACCACAGGGGGAGGTCCTGCATGGGTCACTGGAACCCCAGCAGGCTGGTGGCAGGTGAATAACCCGGTTCTTTCTATCCTCAGCTCACGGAGAGTAGAGTCCCTGCATCGGCAGGATTCCAGAAGCCGGGGGCAGAGTGGGTAGCTGTCATGAGAACCTGTGGGTTCATGGAGGCCGTCTAGCATCTTGTAGGACTGGCCTTCCTACGGGCTCCTTGTCTGCACTCGGGCGCACGGCCCTGTCTGTGGTGCTCTGCCCTCCTGGGGGCCTGACGGGCTGCAGACCCTCCCGGACTCCTGTCTACCTCCACGCCAAGCCTGGGCTGTCCATGCCCTTGACTTAGAAATGAAAAGACAGCGTTGACCTTCTTGTCTCTGCGGAACGTTCTGGCTCCCACCACGTAGTCCATGTTCACAATGGGCCGCAGCCCACTGGGCTTGGGGAGGAAGCGGAGTCGGGATGTTAGGAGAGTTCCTCTGGCTTCGTGGTGTCTTCTGACCTCTGCTGCGGACA
Organism: Ailuropoda melanoleuca; assembly: GCF_002007445.2. Lineage (NCBI taxonomy): Eukaryota > Metazoa > Chordata > Mammalia > Carnivora > Ursidae > Ailuropoda > Ailuropoda melanoleuca. The sequence goes on along the minus strand of NC_048220.1, from coordinate 146,933,642 downwards.
GTTCTCGGAGATGCACGCTGGTGAAGTGCTGTCTGAAACAGAGAACCGCGTGGGCTGCAGCTCGGCGGGCACGCAAGACGTCCAGGGCGGATAAACCTGCCAGAGAGAGCCAGGCTCCCGAAGTTGGCAGAGCCAGCCCCCAGGATCCCGATGCTGTGGCCGACCCCCTGCAGGGGCAGCCATCCACGCAGGGCAGGGGGCGGGGGAGGTGGTGACGGGCAGCCCCACAGAGGAACAGAACCATCTCTCCAAGGACATGCCGGCTCCCCGTCACCCGTGACCAGCAGCCTGTCCCCCAGCACCACCCACAGGTGGCGGGGGAGCCCAGCAGGGAAAGGCAGGATGCAAGCCCAATCCACCATGGGGACTCAGAAGCCTGGCAGGCAGGGGACGGCTTCCACAGTCCCCACAAGAAGTCTCAAGAGCCACTATGGGTCACTGCACTGTCTGTTACCTCAAACCTAGAGTAAAGTCCTCCAGACCGTCTCCCAGGGGCAGGAGGACACAGCCCCAGCGCCCTGTGGCTCATGGGACTCCGGCCCAGCTCCCTCTGCACGAGATGTCCTGACTCAGGGCATGGTTTTAGACCCAAATGTGGGATCCAGCCCAGGAGCCCTGATCTCGCCACTTTCGGGGCCCTGCCCAGCGCTGGGAGGACACTGGGCATGTTCGGCCAGGCCAGGCTGGCAGACCAGCCCTGACGGGATCCCGACTCGGCCTGCGTCCAGCACAACCCTTCAGACGGACATAAAACAGTGTCTGAGACGAGCCTAGCAGCCAGTCAGGCAAGTCAGGCTGCAATGTAGTGCATGGGGCCCCGCCTCCCGATGCACGCGTCTGCCCCCGGATACCGCCGCACGCCATCACCTGGTGAGGCCGTCCCGCTCATTCCGTGTGGGCTAACAGAATCCGACCCAGGGGCCAGGGACAAGCCAGCAACCCGTCTGCGAGGTCACTCCCATCCAAGACCAGCTTCGTCCACTTCTGCGCCCCACACAGCCCCAACTCTGACATCACAGGCCAACAAGGGGCCTCGGGAGTCTGTGCCCAGCGAGGGGCCGCCAGCGAGGGGCGCACAGGGAGGGACCCCAGAGGGGGGCTGGCTGGGTGGCCAGGACGCAGGGCTGTCACGGCACACACAGCAGAACACACGCGCGAGGGGCACTAACGCACCTGATTCCTATACTCTGTAACTGGCTCCACACGGTCTTCCGGTAGAAAAAGAGCCGGTTCTTCTGAAACGTGGTTTCCGTGACGTAAAAAAACGACCTGAGCAGCTCAACCACGTACGTGCCCATCAGCCAGCACAGGAACGTGGCCAGGACCTCCTCCCTGCGACGGTGCTCGGCGGCCGGGACGCAGCGAGCCCCTGCAACGGGAAAGGCCCAGAACCCAGTGTCCACCCCAGCTGCCCCACCCATCGCAGCCACCCCGGCCGCATGAAACGGGCAGGCGGGGACCGAGGCGCAGGGAACGGATCCTCAGCCAGAGGAGGGGGCGCGAGCCACTGACAACGCTTCTGCAGATACCGCCAAGCGAGAGCACTGCGGGTGTCAGGCTTTAATAAAAGATGTTCCTGGATTAGTTCCACATTTCCTTTTCTACTTTGTGATGTGGCTACCAGAAAGTTTGGGGATGTGGTCACGTTATATTTCTACTGGACAGAGAGGACGGGGCCTCGTCATCAGTCCTGGTTTACAAGGAGGACGCAGGGGCAGAGACAAGCTCTCCATACGGGGACACAGCCATTCAGCAGGGCCACCACTGGGCAGCAGGACCCAGAAATGCCTGGGGTTTCCCAGGCTGGACCACACGGGAGCTAAGGGCCGCCAGACCTGTGCAGCCGGGAACACGCACCACAGGAATGGGAAGTCACCCCACGGGTCAAACCAGTCCTCTGTAGTTTATTCTGCGCACTTGGAAAGGTCATGAGAAGGTGTCACCAGGTTGCCACAGAGGCCACGGCCCATATGGCACTGGGGGCTTCACCACTGATAACGGACATGAAAGGAACCGTGAAGGAGCAGGAAGGGGACCCAGAGGCTGGTCTGGGGCAGAGGACAGAATGGAGAGAGAGGGGAGGGAAGAAAAGGGCAGGGGACAAAGCTCAATAAACGCTGACCACAGACCACGACACGACCTCTAACTTGGGGCGTAACTCAGGCCGTGGGATATCCGTGTCAGACCCGCATGTTGCTCAGGACAAGGGACCCTGAGAGGACAGCAGAGCGCAAGGCTCCTAAGCGCCGCGGGGGGTGGGGGGGCAAACCGGGAAGGAGGGCAGAGTGGGAGAGGCGCATGGTGTGGCAACGGGCGTGGCCATGGCCACGGGAAGGAGCAGACGGCCAGGGCCATAGCTGGAGTGTGCAAGGACACGGGGAGGTCCAGAGGCTGGGCCCCAATCCCCCGGGAAAGCACCAGCTCCTTCCGGCATGCAGTGCAGAGGCACGGCAGACCTTGTGTGAAGCTGGGGACAGGGTCACAGAACTCAGCTCCTTCCACAGAGTGAGCGGCAGCCTGACAGCACCAGTCCTGTGACAGCCTGTCCAACCGCGCCTGGCACCTTGGAGGTTCCACGGTGTGGCACGGAGAAGGGAGTGGCTGGTTATGGGGTACAGGCATGCCAGGTGAGAAAGTTCTAGAAACGTGCTGTGCAACACAGTGCTTACACCTGGCAATGTTTCCTATGTACTTAACCATTTGTTAGGAGGATAGGTCTCAGCCTGTATGTTGTTTTCCCACAATTAAAAAAGACAACAACCTTACAAACCCAAGTTATTGGAAGGTCGCCCTGCTGTCTGCCATCACCTGGCCTCAGAGCCTCTTGGGGAACTGGAAAGGGTGTGCCCCTGCTCCCCATCGGAGGCCATCATAATCACGTTCTTTGGAGACGAGGCCAGGCATATTTTAAGCTCCCATCGCGGGAGACTGAAGTGGGTATCCGGGTGGTAACCTTGGCTCTAACAGAGGGCTCCGCAATCTTCTTTCACCGAGAAGTCTCAGACGTTTTGGGAGCTTGGGGAAGGTCAAGTGGCAAAACCCCAGGGTCTGTCCTTGTTGCTGCTGCTCCCCGCCACGGAGGACGGCTGGACCTGCGTCCCCACATCTGCTCACCACGTGTCTCCGGTGTCTGCCTGAGTCCATCAGCACCTCCAAGGTTCATGTAAACAGGATGGGAGGGGTCGGAGGTGGAGGATGGAGCCCCCACCTGGAGCCCGAAGCCGGGTGTGCAGGGAAGGTTGGGAGGGAGGGGCCTACCACATTCAGGCGGTGGGCCTGGTCCTGCAGGGCCGACCAGGCACCTGCTCCCGGGCTGCTCACCTGGGCTCCCGTGCAGCCAGGCGCAGTCCTGCACTTTCATCTTCCACGTCAGCTCCTGCAGCGAGAGCTTGGCGTGCTTTCCCAGAGAGATGAACTTCTTCACGTTCCTCAAGAAGCGGTGCTGGTTGTGCCTGGAGCCCCAGAGTCCAGCGGGCACCAGCCGGCACAGGCAGGCCCGCAGGAAAGCATACACCTGCCACGGACTGCTGTGTTGCCGGAGAAGGTGGACCAGGCGCCCGGGGTCCGTGCTCTCCTCGGGGGCTGCCGTGGGCCTCTCCGACGGGCACACGCCCACTCCTCTGCATGCACGGTCTCTGGACGCCTCCCCAGTGGCCGCCACCCGGAGCGGGCAGTGGGTCCTGAGGAGCGCCCTGTACGGGCACCGCGCGTGGTTCCCAAGCAGCTCCTGGAACAGGGGCCTCATCCGCCAGTAGCGCGTGGGCAGGCGGCGCGACCTGCGGGCAGCCCCCAGCCTCCCGGGCCTGGAGCCCAGAAAGATGGTCTCCACGAGTTTCCGGGCCCCGGTCAGGCTAGGCGGCAGGGCACTGAGCAGGAAGGAGGAGCGCAGCCGCTCCCTGCCTCCCGAGCTGTAGAGGAAGTGCTTGGTCTCGGGGTGCGCTGGGTGATGGGGTACTCCCTGGGGCCCCTGAGAAGGCTGTGCCACTGGGGAGATGCGACGAGTCCCAGGGGGCCCTCCCTCCCAAGAGGAAACTTCTGCAGCGGCCCTGCTAGGTGTCACTGCGCGAGGCTTGCAGTCACTCGGCCCATGGGCCCTGCCCAGGTGGGCCCGGGTAGACGGCCTGTCCGTCCCCGGGTCCGGCTCTGGCGTCTCGCCGCGTCTAGGTCTCTTGGCCAGAGGCGGACTGCTCCCGGAGCTGCCCTGACGCCGCCTTGCGCCGGAGGTCCAGGCCTGGCGCGTGGGTCTGAGGTCCGTCCGGGTCCCAGGACTGTGGCCGGGGGACGCGAGAGGCCGACGCACGACGGGGACGCAGAGGTCGTAGAGAGGAGGCCCGCACACCTGGTAGGCGCAGCTCCGGGCCACCAGCACGTAGAGCGCGCAGTGCGTGAGCAGGTGCGTGAGCACATCGTCGCCCACGCGGCGCAGCAGCAGCCCCCACGCGCCGCTGCCACGCAGAGTCTCCGTTACCGTGTTGGGCAGGTAGCTGCGCACGCTGGTCGTAAAGGCCACGGGCGGCCCGCCGCGGGCCCCGTCTAGCAGGGCGAAGCCGAAAGCCAGCACGTTCCTGGCGCCGCGCTCGCAGAGCCTCTGCACCACCCTGGCCACCAGCTCCTTCAGGCAGGACACCTGCGGGGGGAGGGGTCCTGAAGCTCTGGGGACCGAGGCCCCCGGGGCCTGAGCGCGCGGCCCTCCCTCTCCCACCCCGGCAGGCCCGAGCCGGGTTCCCGGGGTAGCCCACCTGGCGGAAGGACGGGGCGACCGGGGGCGGCCGCGCGTCCCAGGGCACGCACACCAAGCACTGGGCCACCAGCGCGCGGAAGGCGGCCGGGTCCCCACGCCGCACGAGCCGCCGGCCCTGGGGCCCCAGGCGCCGCAGGAAGGTGGCCAGGGGAAGCACCTCGCGGTAGCGGCTCCGCAGCAGGGAGCGCACCGCGCGGCACCGGGGCGCGCGCGGCATGGCAGGAGAGGGGCGGGTCCGCGGGAG
>NC_048220.1:146902722-146928557 GCF_002007445.2 Ailuropoda melanoleuca | reverse complement strand
GATTTCGGGGAGGAAGGGGCGGGGCCGGGGCGGGGTCGCGGCGTTCGGGGGTGTTGGCGCCAAGGTGTGGCGAGGCCCTGAAGTGCATTGGCAGCATCGTCTCCACCCATGTCCCGCGACCCCTTGCAGGGTGCCGCGGTCCAGTGAGGGTCATACAGCGGGTAGCCATGGAGGAGGCCTTGGCTCTGGGGGTACCCCAGGGGGAGCCCTAAGGTGGGGCAGCTGGGGCGCTCTACGCCCCCTGGGGAGAGGGTCCTCTGGTTTGTCTCTTTCTCCAGTGTGCCGAGACCCAGGCACTGAGGGCTGCGGAGGGGTCCAGCCGAGGAGGGGGTGGTGGAAGAAGCAGGGTAGCAAATGGGCGAGGATGCCCAAGGAGAGGGGTCGCTGGCGCTCGGGCCACACGGGCCTGGGGGCAACTGAGGGCGGCGGCTGTGAGTCCCCTCCAACTTGGTCTCCTTGACCTGGGCTGAGGTTTCTCCCTTCAGGTCCTTAGGCTTCGGTCATCTCCACCAAAAACAAAAAGCCCAAATCAATTCCCTACTAACCTTGGTCCACAAAGGATGGGGAGAAATTGGAGCCACAGGGCCTGTGTGGCCCCCAGGCTCCTCACACCTGCTCCCAGCTGCCACTCACTCGGAGCCACCCTGGAAGACGGGACTGGGCAGGTGGAGGGACCGGCCTGCGGCCTCAGAGCCCCTTCCAGCCCAGCCCAGAAACCCTAGACAACATTGACCCCCAGACCCAGGGGGACAGTTGTGACAATGCCAGTCATGACGCTTGAACAAGACACTTTGGAGGAACCACCCTAATGAGATCTCCCACAAACGCAGGCTCCCCCGCATGTTCAAGTTTGCATCGCTAAGCAACTGGCAAACTCGTGGGTCTCCAGAGGCTCCCGGGATGATGTACTGAGCTCAGCAAACACCGTGTGGCCGGGTGAGTCTTAACCTTTCACAACGTAAGAAAGAAACGTGGTCAGGAAATTGCTTTTATTCACGGCCCTAGCATTTAAACAGGCCTCCCGTGAGTCCCTGGGTGCGGGCTTGCATATTCATGGCTCTGGCTGAGGCTCCGATCAGTCTGCCCTGTAGGTTTCCACCGACCCTGCACAGCCCAGGAGACCCGCTCACTTCTGCCACTGGTGCATTTGCCACTGCTGGGGAGAATTTGTTCTTTTCCAACAAAGTTACTCTGATTCTCCTGGAGAAGCCTGCTCAGAAGACAGACGTTTTTAGAAAAAGCAGAACAGGAGAAACCGAGGCAGAAAAGGACCCGTGGGGTTAATACCATGTTGATGGTGAGGAAGTGTCCCCCAGCCGGAATGGAGACCGTTCATCTCCAGTGTCACAAGAGCAGTTAACTTGTCTCGGGAAGTGGGTGATATTCTGAAATCATCGCATCGTAAACGTGAAAAATGTTCCAAGGGAAAAACTGATGCTGTTGGCTTGAGATAAAATACAACGAAAGCCTCATCCTGGGCTCTTGGGGAGGCTGACGGTGGGCTTCACATGGGACACCCGGAACTTTCTAAGCCGAGTGCATGCTGCACCAGGAGCCGAAGAATGCCGCAGCGCCGTTGATTCGGTGCAAAAGCGAGGAGCCCTCACCCCCTGTGCGTGGAGGCTCCACACAGGCTGGACTGACTGAGTTCAAGAGACTTCTAACAACACGTGCACAGGGCGTGGGGGGCTGCCCGGGAGGTTCAGGTCGCTCCCAGAACCTCAGGATGTCGACAGATGGCTTCTCCCCGGTCCACAAGCAATCACGGAAATGACGAGGGCAGGTCTCAGGCAGCCCCAGCCCTGCCCGAGTGACCTGAGCCCAGGGAGGCCATCGTGGGTGCCCGGGCAGGGCTCCCCACACGCTGTCGCTGGGCTGCGGGCCTGGGGGCTGGCGTGGGCAGACCTCCCCGGACTGAGAGCCAGCTCTGGATGGCAGTGTGCGGGAGGAGCTTGCAAGGGGACGGCGTGTCTGGCACTGGGCGTGCTGGCCGGGCACCCTCCCAGGCAAACACACATGTTAACTCCGAACAGGCGTCCGTGTTAGCCCGCAGCCCAGATGAACACAACGTAGGGCGGTCAGCTGCACACAGGCTTCTGTCCGTATGGAAGCTGTCCACAAAGGGGGCACAAGAAAGAAATAGCATCAACGGCGTGGCCTTGCCGAGAGAGGGGCCAAGCTATCCGAGCCCCGGAGCCCCTGACCCTGGGAAGATCCTTCCGTGGGGCCCCCTCCAAGCTGCTGTGATGCCAGTGTGTGCCTCTGTCTGCATCACCCCAACTCTGACCCTCCTCAAGAAGTCCCGGCTGCCAAGTCCCTTGTAGGAGGCGAGGCCAAGTCCCCAGGTTCCGGGACCAGGACGTGACATCCTTGTGTGGTATTTGGCCCTTGACGCTTGGCGTGACAGAAAATACAGCTGTTGATCAGCTCTGCCTCCAGGTGCTTCTCCCAGTGTCCCCAGTGGGTGACCTCCCAGAACACGGGGCACTCTTGGCCAGAGCCAGCGCCCTGAGCCTGGTACGGTGCGTGTGCGGAGCTGGATGTCCTCCCACTGCCCGTGTGGATTTGCGTGACCAGCACTGCTCTCGCCACGCGGAATGGTGCCACGGGCTCCAGGGTCACTGAGCTGCACTCCGCCCACCCCGGCCCCTGGGCCCTGACTACCAGCCTGCCCTGCAGGGATACTGTGGTTTGAGCATGTATGACGCACAGAGACCGGCGTTGTGCTCAGTGTCCTTCCCGTGGGGCCAGCGGTCCACTGCTTTCCCTCTCAAAGCAGCCCAGTCCGTGCTGTGAGGGGCGGGTGACATGACCACATGGCTGTTGAGGGACGTTTGGGATTTTTCCACTTTGGACCTGTTATACGTAAAGCTGCTGTGAATGTGTGTAGACGGGACTTTGCACCTGATCACGTAACTTGTCATTATTCCTGGGTGGAGGTCCAGGAGAGCGGCCAGGTCACACTGCAAGGAGGGGCGCACCACGTCTGTTCCACGGGCAGCCCGTGGGCTCCCGCTTCCCCGGGTCCCTGCCAGCACTTGCTGGCCTCGCTGGCTCTTACTGTAGCCTCTCTGATGGGGTGTGGACGGTCCGCAGGCTGCCCGGGAGACAGCCAGGATGGGACGCCCAGGGTGCCGTGACAATGGGGCCCGCCTTGGGCCCCTTGCGAGGGTTGGGCTCGGGGAGCGTGGAAGATGAGTCACGGGAGGAGCCCTGTCCTTCAGACCACACGAGTGAAGGGAGGGGGCGTGGAGGGCAGGTTTAGGGACCCGGGTCTTAGGGGGTGTTATCTGGAAGTGAAGTGAGTGGTGTAGGGAGACCTCCGTGTGCGGCACCCCAGGGACCCCAAAGCCACCACAGGTCCCGCTGGGAAGGGGATTGTTTTGTTTGAGGGAAATTATCCTGAGTCCGACATTACCTTTGCGGGAATCGAACACAGGTTCACTGTGGGAATCATACCTGTACTTATATTTCACAAACCAGTAGTAGACAAGATGACGTCTCCTAACAAACCAGTAAGAAGGAAATAGCACACTCCGGGCCACTGACAGATTTGTCACTCTGTCGTTCCAGGCAAAGGGGAGGTGAAGGGCATGGCGTCCGACTCTGGTGAGCTGCACGTTTCTCTGCGGGATCTCAGGAGGCGGCTGAGCCTTTGGCACGCAGCCCCAGCGCCCTGCTGCCGAGCTCGCAGCGGGGGACGAAGGCGCCGGGTTGGCGGGAAGAGGACCCCCTTCTGGGCCGCCGCTCGGCTTCACCGTGGTGGGCGGTCGCCTGGTCCTGCAGAGGAGAGCTGCTGGCAGCAGCAGAGCCAGACCCTGCCAGACCCAGGGTCTCGCTCCGTCCCCACAAACTGTCGGTATGGAGCGCTGGCGGGGCTGCTCTTCCCTGCTCCTGTCCACACGGCCCCGTCCACGGTGAGCGGCTGAGTGCGTGTCAACAGCAGGCATCAGTGACAACACCCGACACAGCTTCCCCAGCGCAAATTCACCCGGACGTCGAAACAACTTCAGTCACAAGCAAGTGGGGTCCTAACCAAACACGCACAATGGGGACAGAGCAGAGGACGTGGGCTGTGCCCCTGGTGGCATAGCCCATCCACGTGGGCGTGGGCAGCCGCGGCCGGCCCCTCCAGGCCCTGGGATTGGCAGGACTGCCAGCTCAGAGCAGCCAGGTGGGGGATGCCCTAGGGACCCTCAGCGTCCATGCCCGATCTTCCAGGCTCTCTGGCCCAGGGGGCCCCTGGTCCCAGCTGCTACTGTCACCCCAACCTGGGCTGAAAACAGCCCCCACTTGATTTTCTGTGCCTCATTCTACTGGGCAGGTCTCTGTGAGCAGAACAGAACGGTGGCTGCTGGGTGCCGGTGCTGTCCCCGTCCGCCACAGCCTGACAGCCTGACACCCTACTGGGCTCCTGTTCTTAGCGGCGAGGATAAACAGCACTGGGAATAGTGGCTCTTGTTGGCGATTTTCCCACATTAGCTCATTATCTCTGAGCAACTGGGAAGTAGATGGACAAGCGTCACCAAACTTTCTTACAGGTTCGGGGGGGGGCTTCCTGAAAGCCCCGATCATTTGGGGCAGAGGTGGGACACAATCCCAGGTTCTCCAAGTACAAGGCTGGTGTCCCCAGTGTGTGCGGCTGGCCCTGGGTGGATGGGCGCCGGCAGGAGAAAGGCAGCGAGCTGGGCGGGGGGCCTCAAGAAACAGCCCCTTGGGTCAGGAACGTTGGCGGCTCCTGGGAGAACGGGTGTGCGTCCCCCTCCCCCAGCGGACAAGGCTGCCACATTTAATCCATACCGACCCATTTCCGTCTCTCTGTGTACTTTCCCTCGCACCCTCAACCACCCGATGAAAACCAATAAAAAGTACTTATGGCTAAAATCCCTCTGAGTGCGGGTGTTTGGTCCTTGTATCTTGGCAAACACGGCTCAGTTCCGGGCGTGTGCGCACCTCTGGATTTCTGCACTCTTGGAAATTATTTGATGAAATTTAAGAAAATGGTAAGATAAATTGACCCACTTGGAGACTGAAAGGTGGAATTTACTTATAGAATTAAGTCCTTAATCTCTCCTTTTGTGAACAGCACGTGCCTCCCTGTAGCGAGGAAGGCCCGGTGACAGGGGTGCGTCTCCGGGACGCTCAGGGCCCGGGCCCCGCGGGTGCCCATCAGCAAGAGTGGGGGTGGGATGGGGGCGGGGAAGAAGGTGAGAACGGCAGAGCCAGGGTATCTGCGTTTTACAGAAGGAGGCCTTAACTCCAGCCCCTTACAGATAGAGTGACGTGCCGTGAAGGACAGAGATTAGAGCCGCTGGTCCGGATGTGCTTGACGCGTCCGGCCTGTCATGTGCCAACACTGCCCCGTCACCTCTACTTGGACGGCTGCACAGGCTTCCTGTCTGGCTAGCCACCTCCTCCCGGCAGCGTCCATGTGAGCAGGGCACACCCCGCTAATACTCGCTAAGGCCTGCTCACGGCTCCTGGAGTAGAATCCAGACTCCGACCTTCATAAATGTACCTATCTGGTCTCTCCCGGCCGCCAGGCCTGCACGCGTGTGTGACGTGGAGGCCCGGGAGACCTACCGCACCTCATGTCCGCAGGGACCCTGGCTCCCCAGAGGCGCCGAGGGCACGAGCTCCAGTTCCTCCCAGGAGGAGGCGCCAGCATTCCGGGTTTCAGGATCCCTGCTGTTCACCAAATATGAACACACAACCAAACACCTCCAAGCACACCACAAAGCACCGTGACTGAGAGCAGCAGGAGCAGTCAAAGCACGAGGCAGCAGAATCAGATACGCACATTAAATTCCACAGCTGCTGGGAAGGACCCGTAACACAGTGCAAGCTGTGTCCTGCACCTGGGACCGACAGCGGGAGCGACGGCATGGAGGGAGTCCTACGCATCACTGAGTGATGACAGAGTAAATAAGGAGAATGAAGAACCAAAGGAGAGAAAGGTAGTGACATGGAGAAACAGATGGGAAAGTAGCACCAGACTGCAGCCCAGGGAGCAGGGACTGCAGACAGGAGGAGGAGGGGTACAGACAGATCACACCCCCACGGGGGGTCAGGGAGAGTGTGGGAGAGGCACTGTAGGGGAGAGAGTGGCTGGATTTCCCTATTGTTGGAGGACGACATGAGCTTCCCAGCAGGAGGGACAGAGGGACAAGCTGCATGGCGAGGCCACAACCCGATGGACTCCCTGACCGTCTGGGGCTGGGACTCCAGGAGACACGTGTCCCTCAAGAATGAGGGGCACTGGGACATTTTTATCTGGACAAACCTTGAAAGATTTTGCCAGAGCTGAATTTCTGAAGAGTGGACTTCAAGAGGGACCGGTGGGCATGTGGCCAGTGCTGGAGGGCAACACAGGAGGGGAGCTGGTGGCCCGGGACTGCGGGCACCCCCGACACATTCTGCTTCACGTATTTTGAAGCTCTGTTATCAAGCACATAAACATTCAGGATTATTATGTCCTTGTCATGGACTTGGTTTATCTTTATTTGGACGAAAAGACTTTATTTCCTGCTAATATCCTTTCCCTAATCTACTTTCCAGATACTAATATTGTCAGTCCAGCTCTCTTTTTAAGAATGCTGACATGGCGAGTCTTCTCTCAGGTTTTTTCTTGACCCCTCTGTGTCCTGCTATTTCCAGGGGCTGCTTCTAGGCGGCATCCGGCTGGGACTTGCTTTTGCACTCTGACTGGCGGTCTCTGCCTTTCAGTCGGGGTCTCTGCATCATTTACGTTTAATGTACTCATTGCTGCAACAGCTGTCATTCGGTATTGCTGCTGGCTTTCTGCTGGTCTCATCTGTCCTTGTTCCTCTGCTCATATTTTTTCCACCTTCTCTTGCACTGAATATTTTTTAATGTCAGTTTTATCTCCTTTATTGGCTTAAGAGCAATAATGGTTTATTTTGGAGGTTGCTGCAGGATTTATAGAACGTGTTTGTCTCCAGCCTCCTGGGGGGGGGGTAACACCAGTCCTCACACCCAGCGTGAGAACCTACGGGCGTGGCCTTGTGCACCTCCCCTCATCACACCTGTGCTCTTGTTGCAGACGTGTGTCAGGGACCCCGAAAAACATCGTCATTATTCTACCGTTAAGTGGTCTGTTGTCTTTTAAGATATTTTAATAAGAGGGACGTCTGGGTGGCTCAGCCGTTAAGCATCTGCCCTTGGCTCAGGTCATGATCTCAGGGTCCTGGGATCAAGCCCTGCATCAGGCTCCCTGCTTGGTGGGAAGCCTGTTTCTCCCTCTCACACTCCCCCTGCTTGTGTTCCCTCTCTCGTTGTCTCTATCAAATAAATAAATAAAATCTTTAAAAAAAAAAGATAATTTAGTAAGAAAACAGGTCCCTATATCCACCCACATAATTACTATTTCTGGTGATCCTCGTGCCCACGTTCAGGTCAGATTTCCATCTGCTGCTGGAAGGACTCCTCTTAACACTTTATAGAGCAGATCTGCTGTGATTCGTGCAGCTTAGTATGTCTGTAAACATCCTTAATTTAAAATGTATTTTGAAATATATTTTCCTTGTAAAGGATTCAGTTAAATTTTTTCCCTTTTCTCCTTTCAGTATTTTAAAGGCATCTTTTAACCTGAATTGTTTCTTGTGAGAATGTCCTGTATCGTTTTTGGTTGTTGTTCCTTTGGATGTCATGCATGTTTCTTGTCCGGCTACTTTTTCTAGTTTTCTTTCTGTTCCTTGTGCTTGGTTTTTGGTGCGTTTCTTGAATCTGTGGTTTTATTTCTATTTTAATCAAATCTGACAAGTCATCAGACATTTCTTTGAACGCCTCCCCAGCCCCGCCCCCCCCAGTAGACCCCTGGTCCCCTGCGGCTCTTGGATGTTTCCGTGTTTCCCTCACTCTGTTTCATGCACACGGCTGCTGTCTTAAACTCATGAACCTCTTCTTGGGCAAGATCAAGTCTTCCTGTGCCCCCGCCCGTCTTCAACCCCCTCTAGCTGCTCGGGTGTGGCGTCACTTTGACAACTGCTTCCACATCCACATCCCCATTTCTAATGGGCTCAGCTCCAGTTAACCGACGTTTCTCTGTGCGGTTTGCATTTTCTTGCTTCTTTGTAGGTCTGTAATTTGGATGCAGACGTTGCGAATTCACCTTCTTGGGTGAAGGGTATCTGTTAGCTTCTTACTGGGGAACAGAAGTCTATGGAAACAACTTAATCCTTTTGGATCTTGTCTTTAAGCTTTTTTGGTGGGAAAAAACCAGTGCTTAGTCTGTGATTAAGTTTCTCCCCCAACTGCTGAGTTGGCCCCGTGAACAGTGAGGCTTCCGCTCTGGCTCATTGGAATTGGTACGACTGCCGTTGGTGTCCAGGATCGTTCCTTCAGATCCTTTCTGGTGGCTCCCACTTGAACGTTATCGTTTCTGGATGCACACGCACTGATCAGTAGCCAGCTGGAGACTTGGGGACCCGGTGCTGGTCTCTAAGCTTCTTCCTGCTTAGCTCCCTCTTCTTGGGCGCCGGCCCTCAGGACTCTGGTCACTGTGCCCCCAGACGCCCAGCCCCCATCGCATCTCCGGGAGACCTGGGGCCCAGTGCACGCCTCTCTCCATGTCTCGTGCTCAGGGTCTTCACGATGGTCATTTCACGTATTTTGTCCAGTTGTCATCCTTTTGGATGGGAGAGTAAACCCTGCCCCTGCTTCTCCTCGTCTAGAAGACCCTAAAACACAACTTCAAACTCCAGGTTTGCATTTCCCTGACAACTGATGGTGCTGAATATCTTTTTGTATTCTTTCTGACCATTTTGACACCCTTTTTGGATAAAGGGACTATTTTTTTCTATTTCCCCAATAATCCTATGTAAGGTCCCCCTGCATGCCCACCAGATGACAATGCAAGCATGGGGCGGGTGTGAGGCGGGGGCCCTGGGGGGTGGCGCTGGAAGCATGAGGGCGTCAGTTCCGTGAAGGCCAAGCATCCATGTACTCCATGCAAGTGAGCCCCAGAGAACTGACTGCTGTTGTCCACTGAAGACATACACACGCACCCTGGCTGACTTTACTCCTAATACCAAAATGGACGAAACCCTGACATCTTGTCAAGTCACGGAAGTGTGGCTTCTTCCTGCAGTGGAATGCCGCACGGGAGCACACGTGAGGGTCACGAGCAGAGAGAGAATTCTGACCCAAAGCAGCCAGATGCCAAGAGTCAAGTGCGGGGCTCTGGGTGGGGAAGGAACGGGCTGGGGGCCGATGTGCATAAAGGTCACCAAGTGGTTTCTGCAGACGACCAGCCAGGAGGGGCGCAGGGAACCAAGTCGCTGGGGCTGCCCGCTCCAATGTGCTGTGTGAAAATTCACCACGTGGGGTGCTCCCCACGCAGGGCTCAGGCTGTGTCTACACTGGCACAGAAGCCCCTCTGGACAGCAGGACGTAGAAAGATGAATGGGCAGACTGGGGAGCCACTGGAGGAGCCCCAGACCCTAGGACTGGCAGCTCCAACTGCAGGAAAGCCTTGAGATGGGGGCACGACCCCGGCTCATCCCGTGACCGGACCTGACCCCCAGGGGCCCTCCTGAGAGGCGGCAGGAGGCCAGGGTGCAGAGTGCGAGGTGGCTGTGCAGGGAGGGGCCCTGGAGCAAGGGCACTGACCCTCCAGAGCCTGGGAGGGGCCCGGGTGCCAGCTGGGAGCCTCCGGTGGGACCCACCTGCCCACACGGAAGTTGGAGACCAGAGCAGGATCAGATGTGTTTGTGTCATAAGCCACTCAGTGGTGCTGTCCCAGGACCTGCAGGGCCCCCTGACCCCGCCGGCGCTGACCCTCCTGGTCCCACCCCAGGCGCTGCAAGGGCGGAGCCGGACACCCCGACGTCCTCACTGAAAATGCAGCAGGGGCCCGCTGCGCCGCACCCCCCCGAGCCGAGCTGAGCAGAGATGCCCGCACCTTCTGCACGTCGGGCTCTGTGGGTACGCGGGCAGGTAGTCCGCAGGGGACACTGTGTGCTCACCTTTCGGGGCTCTTGACACATCTTCACGTTGGACTGAATGAGGGCACCTGGACCCGTCTTTCCCCTTCAGCTCACCGCGTGCGGCTCACGCAGCTGGGCCGGAAGCTGTGGGCTCCTGAGAGGCACACATGTGCGGTTTCCACGTGTAACGGACGGCGGTGACAGCACGTGTGGCCTCTGTGAGTGGGGAGGGTCGGAGGCACGTGTGCTCCCTGAGCCTGGGCCTCCTACAGACAGCGATCAGCCCCACCTTCTCTACCCTGGGAGGAGCCCAGCCCCGCCAGTGTGGACACAGCAGGACCCCAGTCCACAGCGAAAGGCGGAATTCAAAGTCAGCTCCACGGCAGACACTGGGGACCAGCCCAGAACCCTGACGTTACCTGCGTGTTCGCACGCCGCGAGAGCACAGTCAAGAACGTGACCGCACGGAGCACACGGCTGCCCTTGCTTCCCGCACAGTCCGCCACTCTGCCTATCTCTGCCCTGACCCGGGCATTTCTGAAAAACACCATCTGTCCGACCAGCGGTGGCCGTGCGGCAAATGCGATACCAGGTAGTTAGGAGTAAGTTTCGACTCGAGAGCTCGGGAGGCGGTTTACTTCGCTGCTTTAACAAGCACATAAACGAACCCGCATCACGCGTGCATTCCAAGAATGGAGAAAGTGAAGCCACTAAGACACCTTCCACGTTGTACTAGGCCAAGAAAACATTACAGCCAGAGAAATTTATTTTAAAATAGAAACATACGTACATTAAGCTTTTAAAATAGTCAGATTTTAAACAAAAAGGACAAAAACCATTTGATCCCAGTCTCTAAGGAATGGAATTAAAGAGCCACTCGAGCGCTCACAGACACCACGCGCTGCCCTCGGGCCCTCCCGCGCCACTCTGCCCAAGTTCAAAGCCTGGTGCGGGGCGGGTGTCTGCCCGCTGGGGCCCCTCTCAACCACAACACGAAGGGACTCGGGAGGTGACGGGAAACGTTCAGGTTTTGGCAATGCAGAAGATGTGACGTCCAGGGATTACCACCAGAAGCATCCGAAAATACTCAGCCGGCAACCCAGCTCTGCTGCGCGGCGGCCAACCCCACGCGGCCTGGGTGGTGACTCAATCTGCGTGGGACTTCCGCAGGGGCTTCTCCTCGTACGACTCCCCGAACTCATTCACCCTGCTTTTATCCACGGGATAAAGCCTGCAAGGACAGGGGTGCCCTCGGGCTCTGCCATCTGCGAAGGGGCTCGACTCCAGCAGTGAGGGCCCAATGACCCCACGCCGCCACGGGAGAGGGATTCGGGGTCATCTCATACCGCCTGTTGCTGCGTGTGTTTTTACCATCAGGACAGAGCTCTGTGCTCGAGGCCGATCTGAGGCCCAGGGCAGCTGAGCACAAGCAGAGGCGGGTGAAGACGCTGCCCCCAGGGGACCCGGCCCTGCCCTGCCCTGCCAGGCGCACAGCCCTAGGCGGCTCCCCCTTCACGCTCAGCCAGACACTGCTGGTGAGGAATGGTGTCGCACCGCGGGGAGACGCCTACCGGCCGCACCCACACAGCTGCGCACAGACCGGCTCATCTCCACCAGGAGATGGGGCAGGCTCCCCCACGCGCACACCGCCTCCCTCCCCGGCCGAGCAGCGCGGGTGTCCGCCGCACTCACCATCGCTGGTAAAGATACACGAGGAACACCACGTCGTCCCTGAAGCACGCCAGTCGATGGGACGTGGGCATGGTGATGATGAAGGCGAAGACGTCGTCGATGAAGGTGTTGAAGGCCTGCCAGGCGGGACGGGGGAAGGTGGGAACACAGGCCGTCAGCTCTCCCGAAGACGCCCGCCCCCGGCCACGGACCCCGATCGCCCTCGTCACTGATGGCAGATGGCCGCTCAGCAGACACCACGTGTGACCGTGGGTGTCCCAGCGACACCAGAAAGGCAGAAAACGAGCAGGTGCAGGAGGACGCTGGGCGCCTGGGGAGCTGGCCCTGCTGCCCTGCAGCGCCCACCTTGCAGGGCACGTGCCGGGTCTCCACAGACCGCGAAGCCCGGCGAGGCCTGCCCTGAAAACGCGAGCTAAGAACACGGAGGCGTCCCCGCTCCTCAGAACAGGTCGTTTTAGCTCAGCTTACACCCGTCTCCCCTGAAAACTGCACCGTGCTACCGAAGCCTGGTCCAGGCCGCTCAACACGCACAGGGCCACGTGGCCCCCAGCTCCATCCGTGTGGGACATGCCATGTGGGACAACCCTCACGGCAGTGGGACGGCTGGGGCACCTGTGTGGACACGGGCCCCTCGGAGGTGGGCTGTGCTCTGACGCGTGTCGTCAGGAGGAACGTGGGTTTTACTTCAAGAAAACGTCTTCAGCTGCTAAGATGGTCAGAGAACCACGGTCCTTAAGGTACAACCATGACACATGCGGCTCAAAGCGGACCCGCCCCCCGCCCCCACGAAGTGCCGCCGGACGGGCACGTGAGCGCTGAGGAGGCACCAGGCTGGGCACTGACCTTGTAGGTGAAGGCCTTCCAAGGCAGGTGCGCCACTGATTTCATCTGGGGGACAGGAAAGACGCGGCAGATCAGTGGCCGGCCGCACAGAGGACATGGGTGAGCATGTGGACGGGCCGTGGCCTTACCTTGTAGTTCACGAAGAGCTGGGGCAGCATGAAGAGAAAGCCAAACGCATACACCCCTGGGGAGACAGACAGCAGGCTGGGACGGCCGAGGTGTCTGGGCAGGGTAGCAGATGCCCCACGGCCTGGCGTCCGTCCCCACCTACGGGTCATCTGCTGGCTGCCCCCTCCCGTCATGCCCTGCAGCCTGCCACAGGCCCTGCGCACGCACTGGGCTGCCCCTGGGAATCACACCCAGTGAAGGCAGCAGGCGGGAGCCCAACGCGGTGCTCTGTGCACAGACTCTGGCCCTCAACTGTCCAAAGAGAACCCAGGCCAGTCAGGGCCGGGCGGCCAAACAACCCACCCACCCGTCCCAGGAAGTGGACCCGGCCCGTGCACAGGGCTCCTGGGCCTGGCGGCGCGCTGTGGTTAGGGCCTGCTGCTTGGACCTGCCCTTAGGAACCGTGTATAGACGGTGTTGTTTCCTGCTGCCCTGAACTGTTTGCATGAGGAGAAAACACGGCTCAGCGCTCTGTGGCCGGCACAGCCTGAGTGGGGCTCCCGCAGACAAACCAGGCATCTGGGGGACCCAGAACGGAGCACGGGCCTCAGGAGAGGTCCTGCCTGCACGACCTCAAACTGCAAGGGGCCATGTGCAGGAGCCACGAGGAAGCTGCTGAAATGCCGTGGGCGGGACTGAAGTCCATGACTCACCGTTGACAAAGCTGTTGATGAGCCAAGAGTACCAGCTGGAAGGGAAAGACCCCCGTCAGCGTGCCGAGCCCCACGTCCCCCGTCCCTCCGTGCCTGTCCCGCTGGCTACAGCACGGTCGTGGAAACGTCACCAACACCAGGCACTTGCAGGTGCCAGTCGGGGGACCCGCACCGACAGTCCTCCCCCGGAACACAAGCGCCATGTGGCGGCCAGAGACCCGTGCTGATGGGCGTCTCTGTCAGAGCTTCCGGCACCATGAAGACCACAGCTGGGGTCCAGCCCTCAGGGTCGCGTCTGCACTCGGCCCCTGCGCCCAGATGCAGCAGCCACGCGGCCTTAGCCAGCTTCCCCTTGTCTAGACGCATCTGCCCTCGTCCCAGACACCAGGGCCGAGGACACCCGTGGCCCTGTGCCTGCTACTCAGAAGGCCCGGGAGGGGGCACCGCATGACGGCCCCCGTGCCCTCACCGAGGCTGTGTCCTCGGTCCGGAAGCCCCCTGGGTGAGGCCCTGCCCCTTCCCACACTGCAGGGGACATGAGGCCCAGAGGCGGGCAGGCCCGCTACAGAGGCCAAGAGGCGTCCCCGGGCGGACGTGCGGCAGCGTCCTACCTCTTGTGCTTGATGTTCAGCAAGGAGTAGACAGCGCCCCCGACACACACGGGGTAGAGCAGGTAGGACAGGTACTTCATGGCCTGCCGGGAAACAGGCGACCTCCGTGAGGAGCCCAAGCGCAACGGGGGAAAACAAGCAAAAAGGGCAAACCAGCCACGACTTCAGGGAAGCGAGTGTGCATGGTGCTGGGACGGCGGGCACCCGAGAACACAAACCGCCAGGAGCGAGGCCGGGCGGACCGTTACCAACAGCGCACCGGCGAACGGCAGACCACGGAAAGGGCCCCGCCGGAGACAAAGGTGCAGAAACTCTGCCAGAGTGCGTGTGCCGGGCAGCCTTGGGGCCCGCGGCTCGTTGCTGCGCTTACCCGGAGCTGTGCTGGGATGCCGGTAGACCCCAGGGAAGCAAACCGTGACACGGTCCCCACGCAGGACGCGTCTCCCAGCAAAGCAATAGCCGCAACTATGCCCACAGCAGTGCAGGGGCCACCAGCCTCGGAACACGGTCCCCCAGCCGCGTGGGTCACCAGGTCGCGGCGACAGAACGTGTGATCGCAGCACCCGTGCGAACCACCGAGACAACTCAGCACAGGTTCCCTGTGAGGCCCGGGACGCGGACAAGCCCCAGGGCCTCCTTTCCTGAGTCAGAAAGCCCAAGCCGCAGCTGCGTCACCCTCGGGCCCCAGTGCGCCCCCACCCACTCCCACCGCCTACCTGAGTGTCGTACTCCTCTGTCTTCCTCTCGGACTCGCTGTAAGTGCCGAACTGTCACAAAATCCAACACAGTGCTGTCAGTCAACTGACTCCAGCAGGCCCCTGACCCGCAGAGAGCGCCGCACGTGGACGGGCAGGCGCACCCCGTCCCGCTGCGGGAGGCTCCCTCCCGGCCCCAGCAGAGCCACCCAGGGACCCAGGGAGGTCCCCAGGGGCCACAGCGAGTGCTGCGTGTGGCAGAAGCACACCCGTGAGCGTGTCCCCTCACGGGTGCCCCTCCTAGCCACTCTTCTGTCAGCTTCCACGATGACTGCACCCCCTCTGTGCACCCCATGCAGCTCTCAAATCAGTGACGCTGGAGTCCCCGGGGCGGGTTTAGAACAGGACAGCTGGGGTGCCACGAGCCCCAAGGTTCTCGTGGAACGGCTCCATCAGGGCAGCAAGAACAGGGCGCACAACTACAACCCTCAGACTGACACCAACCCCCAGCTCTTGTCAGGCCGGCAGGCTGTCAGCGCGGTTCGTGCTCCGTCCCTGACGGGGAAGCCCGTGTGGTCCCGCACCAGCCACTGCTGGCAAGCCGACACTGGCCCCGCTGAGGGAACCACATGGCTGTGGCAGCCCCAGCCTCCACCTGTGCGCTCCCACCTACTCATCTGCTGGGGGGCTGCTCTGAGCTGGAGATCAGCCACACGGCCGAAGGATCCCCGGACCCGAGTGTGGCATCTGACTGGAACGCAGCTGGGAGATGCATGGGAGACGCTCTGGGACAGGCACACGGGCTGACCGGTGCACAGTGGGAGAAGGCGGGCTGCCAAGGGGGAGGAGCACGGTCACAACAGCAGAAACCCCCACCTGGAACTCTGGTCTCAGGCCTCTCCAAAGAATGGTCATCTTCAAGGCCTTTTTCACTTTCCATAGCTGACGGCAAAGAATGAGAAACAGATGCTGGGTTTAGGCTCTGAGACCAAGGAGTCCCCAGAACTCACCACTGGAAGGTGACGGAACACAGCGTCTGCGTGCTCAGCCCCGCCAGCCCAGCCCGACCGCGGCTCACGGCCTCCGCGCCCAACCATCGAGACCGTCCGCCCACGTGGACGCCACCACCTCCTCTCTGCATCCAGGGAAGCAGCACTCAGCCTGGCCGTCCTCCGGGCCGAGCCCCCTTCCCAGCCTGCCTCCTGCTGCACTAGCACCTTCCTCCTGGTCCGCACTGTGAAGCCCCTAACCTCTGCCTGAGGCCTGCTGTTTCCAGTCTCTGGGGACCCACCACTTCTCACCACCTCACCGAGGTGGGACCAGCATAGCACAGCTGCTTTCGAGCAACGTTTCCACACGGTGACAGGTGGCTACGGGAAGGGCCCTGCCAGCGCTCCGACAGGCAAGGGCACGGGGCTCCGGCTGTGGCTGAGGCGGGGACAGCGTGGCACCGGAGGCCAGAGGGGACGTCCTGGCCCACTACCCCTCTGTTGACCGTGTCCCAGCCCCACCACTGTCACGGCCTGGCTCCAAGCCACCCGCCCCACAGGACCCCTCTCCTGAGCCCCACGCAGCCAGGGTGGCCACAGGGCGCCACGCTCCTGGACGCCACGTCCCACACGTGGCTTCCTCCAGCAGCCGGCACAGCACAAGCCCACGGCTCTGCACCCAGCAGGTTCAATATACCCCGCCGGCGGCTGTGACGGGCAGACGCGTTCTGTGACCGCAGCGGCAGTGCCACCAGAAGCTGCAGTGGCCGCAACGCCCTGCCCTGCCCATGGAGAGGCCGCAGCACTCCCATGTCAGACTCCGCGCGGCACTGCATGCAGGGCCAACAACCGCCGCGCCGCTCACCTCGATGGCAGCCCCGATGCCCGCAGGGACCAGCACCAGCAGGCTTGTCTGCTCATCCAGCAGGAACAGGAAGATGACCACCGTGCTGAAGCAGCGCCAGAGCACTGGGGACGGGGCGGGGGCAGGGCGCTTGCTCAGGGGCCTCCTGAGCCCCATTCACAAGCCCCGCCTTACAGGTCCCCCCACCGGCCCCACATCGCCCCCCACGCACGCTCCCTCACATCCCCCGATGCTTCACACGCACGTACAACCCCCACACGCACACACACAAGGCCTCATGTAATTCACCCCCTCCGCCCATGAGCCTGGAGCGGGGCGTGTGGCTGTGCACACGTCCTGCAGACGGAACCCAAAGTCCCCTCAGTACAGAAACGTGCACGTGGTGCGCTCGCAAACACACGAACATGCAGAAAGCACACGGACAAGACGGATTCTGGGCAGGGATTAGGACTTGGCTTCCTGGTCCTCTCATGTTTCCCTTCACCGTTTTTACACCAGTTCTGCAATAAACCAACCTATCTCTTGAGACCTCTACCTTCTCCTTTTAAAACCCTCTTTCCGAGGCACGGCGGCTGACTGACAACGCCCTGCTGCTCCCTCAGTGCTTCTCGCTGAAGCAGCAAGCCAGGCCTGCTAGGGCGGGGGGACGCCCCGGGCATGGACCCAGGGACCCACAGCATCTGCTGCCCACCCTCTGCTCCCTGGGAAGGGCCAGAGGAGGGGGCCCCCATCCACTCTGAGGACACCAGAGAACAGGACAGAAGAATGTGAGACACGGACGACACGGGGGCCACCCAAGCGGCCTAGACCACACCACCGAGCATGTCATTGCCGTGGCAGAAAAAGAACGGCCTCCTTTGTCTCGATGCTTGCCTGGCAGCCACACAGCAACATGCACCAGGAGCCAGTGTCCGTGTCATCGCCAAGGCGGGCCCTGGCGTGCAGCCTCCACGGCCCTCTGTCCTCTGAGGTCACAGGCCTACCCGTCATCCTCTGTGATCTAGAGACGGCCCCTCCCCACCTCGTTAGCATGCAAGATCCAAAGGCGCCCCTTCCACGAGAGCAGGTCCCCCAGCTGGCGGTTGTTAGAGACAACCATAAACTTCAAGTTCCAAAATGAACCTTAAACACTCGTCGTTCTCAACCGTAGGGATTGAGAATGCCCCGGGAACGCCCCAAACCCCGGACGGCATCTACCTGCTTTGGTGGACATTCCAATCATGCTCTTCTTCCTCTTCCAAAAACTGATGTCATTTTTAAATGCCAGGAAATCAAACAGAAGCTGCAAAGAAAAGAGCGTGGCAATGTGCACCTCACGTCACTCCCACGGCTGCTCTTCACCGAGTGACTGCAGGTATGCACCAGCCCCGGGTCCCAAGGACACAGTCAGACGAACGCCAGGCGCCACAGGAGCCCACGGCCTTGTGTCCCATCCGCTACGCCAGAACCGCAGGGCGTCGGACTGCACTGTGGGCCGCACACCCGCAGGGACGTCTGCATACTGCCCTCGCCAGGTCCTGCTGGCGCTCCCCTGGAGCCGAGGGCGTGCAGTGTCTGCCTCAGAAGCACAGGGCTCAGGCGCAGACGCTGACCTTTTAACAAAAACCAGTTTCACAGCTCAGTTCTGGAACGCTGCAGCCGGGCAGGTGGGGCTGCAGGAGGGCTCCCATGCCTGCCCTGCAGCTTACCTCGTCCACCCCTTCCCAGCCCTACCTCAAATTCAGCACCGTGGCTGTGTGGTGGGTTAGCTTTCCCCCACCAGGTGTGAGACTCCTTGCACAAAAAGGAATTCCACGCAAAGGCTAGTTTTCTAGTATTAAAATCACCATGCTAGAATTACGTAACGAGATACGTTTATCACAAAATCCTCCGTCAACCTCACAGAGTTGGATTTCTTTCCAAAACGGCCTCCAAGACCAGCGGACAAAACCCCAAGTCCTTCAGGTGGTCAGGCACCCAGGTCCAGACACCCTCTCCTGAGCTGGGAGAAAGGCCCCAGGCCGGGCAGCCTCAAAGTCTCAAGTCCACCAGGCCGAGCGGACCCCTGGCTGAGGACGGTGGGCGCCCGCAGAGCCACCAGCCCAGGGACCACTCACGTGAAATGCTGCGACGAAGAAGGTCAACGCTAAGAAATACAAGTTGGTGTCAACAAAAATGCCTTTGACTTCATCAGCGTCTTTCTCTGAAAATCCTGCGAGGGAAAGAGGAAACACAACGCTGGGTGAGTAGGGTCAGTGAGCGGGTCAGCGACTCCAGTCGCCACAGAGACACGCCTTGGGCTCACGCGTGGCGGACAAGGTTGGTGCTCAGCTCGGACAGAAGCCCGACGCTCCGACGGGAACCAGGTTAAAGCAGCACGCCAGGAGGGGCCGCCTGGGCCGCTCCTCGCCCCGGGGATGAAGGTCACACCCGGCCCCAGGTCCCGGCCCACCGACGCCCTCACCGAACTGCTGCAGGGAGTACACGGCGTCCTGCATGTGGATCCAGAAGCGCAGCCTCCCCAGCGAGATCTTGTCGTAGGACACAGTGAGGGGCAGCTCCGTGGTGGAGCGGTTTATGACCTGGCAGGAAGGGTAGCGGTGAGAACGCGCCCTTGCAAGGATCGGAGCCCGCCCACCTGCCCACGCACACAGCACACACGCCACAGTGCACCCCGTTCCATGCCGTGGAGGCTCACGCTTCACAGCCGGGTCCCACGGAGTGACGTCTGCTCCCTGACCTGTGGTTCCAGCCTCCCCTCCACCCTCCCTCCACCGGCTCCTCCTCGGGAAGTGCTCAAAGCCTCTCTGAGCCACGAGCCCTCGCCCTCTCAGCCACCCAAACCCCACGTGTCTGGGAAGCCATGCCTGCGCGCCCCTCTGTCCCTGCCGTGTCAACACGAGTGGCACCAGGATTCGCCAGGGACCCGCTCCTGCAGATGAGCCGGGCACGGGCCTGGCGGAGCCCCTCACCTCTCCAGAGACTGACGTGTGTGGTGCAGGGCTCAGCAGGCCTGCCCACCCAGGGGACAACAAAAAAGAAGATGACACACTTGACCTAGGGGCGTGCAGGTGCAAGGAGCTGCTGGGAGCCAGCTGGGAGCCGCCCCGGGGAGGAGAGTGTGGTCATGGGGTCTGGAAGCACACACAGGTGGGCCGTAGTGCCGTGGGGGGAGGCACCCCAGCACACAGGGCACTGACCCCCCCCCCCGAGGTCTGGCAAGTACGTGAGCGCCATATGCCACAACATCACGCAAACATGGTGCTGATTCCACCGACCCTCGCTCACTCAGTAAACCCTTGGCAGTGAGCAGGGATGTCACCAGCCTAGCAACCAGAGTGCAACCAGACACCAGGCCCAGATGCCAGGCCACCCCACACCGAGGCAGCACACTGGCATAAGGGCAGGTGGGCACAGGCAAGGCCCACCCCAGAGATGCTGCTAAGCCCCAGTGAGCTGGCTGATCCCCAAAGATGGTGTTCTCTCCAGAAAACAGCTCTGAGCGAGACAAAGCATTAAATGTCCTGAGGAGACGATGCAGGAAGCACTGGGGGTCTGTGTACCTGTTTTTGTGTCTGAGTGACAGCACCATGCCACATGAGGCCACTAAGCCCACAGGACGATGGGGACAGCACAGGTACCCCGCAAACACTGCCCCACAGCATCCAGCCTCTCCTCCCTGCTGTCCTCACGCCTGTCAGAACAGCACCAGGGCCTCACCAGCAGGGACCGCAACGGCCCTGGGGCCACGGAGCAATGACTGCGCACTTCAGCAGAGCTGGTGTGGCCCAGGTTTGTACAGAGGGCCTCAGCATGCTCTGGAAAACACTGGGGGGACAGCGACTCCCTGCTCTGGCCCACAGGCCCCACAGATGTAGTCGGTCTCCCGAGGAAGTGCAGGCCCCCTCGTGTTAGACTCAACAGTGGTGCAGAGCAACGGTCACTTCTGAGCTCCTTGACCAGGAGGAGGTGGCGGAGCTGGGGCAGGGGCCCAAGAGGCAGAGCCCCAGGTCAGGCACCTCTTTTCCAACTCACGGCCGTGCACCCCACAAACACCTGTGCTCTCTGTGCCCCAACTGTCTCATCTGCAAATGAGAACACGGACCCCACAGTGGCTGAGTGAACAGCCCCCCTCTTGGTAAATGCCCACAAATGACGCTGACGTGTCCAGAAGCCACACTGCGGGGCAGTCAGTCCAGCTCTGCCCAGTGAGGCCAGAGGAGTCGCCCGTGACCATCAATCACCCCCATGACACAATGGTGACGCAGCTCCGCAGGCCTGGGAGCAGGGCATCGGACCGTCTGTAAGTGCGCGGCACCATGCCTGGTGCAGAACAAGTGACTTCCATGGCAACCCCACGTGCAGCTGTGGTTCACAAACCCTCGCATCCGCCCTGGAGAGCAGGGTGAGAGTTCCCTTCTACTCCCAGGCTCAGCCCTGCCCAGGGCCACCCCGGGGGGTGAGGGTAGGGCTACAGGCTCCAAGGTGGCAGTAACGCAGTGTGGGGCCAGCCCTAAAGGGAGCAGTTCGCTCAGGACCCATCCTGAGCCACTCTGCGCCTTCGAGCCAAACAACTAGGGTTTAACAAAACATTCACGAGCTGTTCTGAACGACAAGTGGCTCTCCTACAAACTCCGTGTACCCACCATACAAAACCTTCCCAGATCCTTTCAGCAACGGAGGCACAGGGGCGCAGGGAGGAAGTCAGAGGTAAATGCAGAGCACCCCCCTGCCAAGTCAGAAACACGGGGCAATTGTTGCAGGGCCGAGGGGGGCAGCCACGCGCTCAGGGCCGCGGCAGTCCAGACGGAGCAGCACTTACCATGAGGTCCTTCACCCGATTGCTGAGCTGGTCAATGAAGAGGATGGGGAGGTAATGCACGGTCTTCCCCAGCTGGATCCTGGGGGAGTCAAGCAGTTCTCAGAGTCACTGCGAATGCTTTCACCATTAGAGGAACCAGACACGGCGGAGACACTGGATGTACCGCAGAGAAATCCCGCCCGCAACTCCATGTGCCTCTGGTCACAAGACCCCACGGAAGCAGAGCGGTCTAACCAGCTGCTCTTCCCTGAAGTCACAGCCATGGGAGGGAAACCAGGGGCCACAGAGTGGAACACCACCCAGGCTGTCAGAGAGTGACGAGGCCCCCTATGCCCAGACACAGATGGTCCGGGGATGCAGAGTGAAAATGGAAATAAACACCCACCTGCTGTCTGTACCTGGGAGGAGGCAGGGGCCAGAGAACAGGAGCGGGGGGCTTTTCACGACCCTTTTGTACCTTTCACACGTCTAATTATGTGACTGTTTTGCATGTTTGAGAATGAAACTTAAATTTTAAAAAAGAAAAAACTCTTGTGACGATACCACAGTTACCCCTGACATGTGAAGAAGGAAAACAAGTCTCATCACAGCCATTTCTAGGAGCCGCATGACCATCGGGAATCAGATCTCAATAGTAGGCTTCTCAAAGAATGGAAATGCGGGACAATCTAAGTTGGTCACACAATTTTAACAGTTATGGTTAACTAGTAATGGCAACATAATGATCTAAAGACCAATTTTTAAGTTAACGTAAGCAAGTCAAGTTAAAGGAAAACACGGGAGTCCTAACGGCAGTAATCAGTATACAGACAAGACAAAAATCTCAAGGGGGTGCAGCACCACCTGGTCTCATGCTCTGGTGGCAATCTCTATCAGCGAGACATCGAGAGAGGAGGGACATGGATTGGGGTGCTCCAAGCAGCACTGCAGGCCCCTCTGGGCCTCGTGTCACAGGGGTGGCTCAAGGATGCAGGTGTGGCCCGTATCTTCCTGGGTTCTGGTGGGCCATGCTCCCACAGGCTTCCCCACCCTCCACGCCAGCTCAAGGAGTGAACGAGCAAGGCTCGAGGCTGGGCAAGTAAACGCGCCCCACGGAGCACCACTCCTGCCTCCGTGATGGGACCAGCAGCACTCACATCTTCATGTACCGATGCACGTCGGCAGGCAAGGAGGCCCCGTCGAAGACGAAGTCGTCCACCATCACATTCAGTGTCAGTCTTGGTCTCCAGTGAGAAACAGGCTCGTCCAGGGCACTTGATGGCTTCTTCTCTGCTTCTATCTGCTGCTAAATGAAAGGAGTGACTCAGCAGGAAAAGCCCGGTGCTGGGGGGAGGGGCACTGTCCCCAGGCCGGGTCTGGGGAACCACCGCCATGTACTGACACAGCATGACCAGGAAGCAGTGCCTGGCAGAGCGTGGGGGGACCCACAGCTACCAGCTCTTCCAGAGTGACATCCCTCTCTTCCTTCTCTCGACCCAAGCCAAAGGGTTGCTACTTTGCAGCACTGACTCCTACTTCAGGTCTTCAGCCTGGGTTGGCCTGCTTCTCAGGGATTCTGAGAAGGGTGAGTCCGGGACATTAGCAGGAGGCGTAGGCACTCGGAGCTAACAGCCCTGTGGCTGGCAACGAGACTCAGCCCCCAGACCAGGTCTGTCAAGTCGTCTGGAGGACAGATGTCAGGGCTGGGCGTCAGTCCTAGACGGAGCTATATTCGGCAGAGAAACTATGACTGGCAGGAAAATCTCCCAGATCTAACGGACACGGTCTACGCTACCGGGTCATTTCGTGTACCGCCCACCTCAACAGACAGACGTGCTTCAGCTGTAACAACTCATTTTAAAAAATGGGTTTCCAAGTAATACTAACAGCAAATGTTTATTTCCCATTTGTACTTCCAGAGACCCCTTCACACCCCGAAGATCTACCACCTCAGTGACGCCCCAGGAAGGCCCTGAGAGTCACGGCCATACTGTCCCCAAGAAAAGGAGCTGAAAGAGTCTTTCCAAGGGGAACACAGCATGGAGCAGGCTCACAGATACTTCCTGGAAAGCTGCCATGTTTCTCGTTTACGCACGATCTCACCTTCCATTCCATATAGACTTGAATACCAGAATTCCTTTGCTTTATCCACAGCTTTGTCAGTAACCACCTAAGAGAACTCTAGTCTCCTCGTACATGTAGTTTTCTACAGAGACACAAGATGTATCTTCTACAAGTCCCTCTTTCATAACTGTGCACAAGGCAGATACTGAAGAGTCGTCCTGCCCTATGCACAGTGCACTGAGTCTCCCAGCTCCAAGTGAAGCCTGTGGCTGAGCTCTGCGGAAGGGATGCCCCCACACCCCACTGGGGGGCACACATGCTCCCTGGAGCTTGAGAGGGTCCATGGCCTGAGAAGGAATCTATCCCTGGATTACTTAAACTTCCTGCAACTAACTTGGGATAAAATCTGTCTGCAAAACCACGGGAAGTGGTTCAGCTGCAAAACAGATACACACGCCCATTACATCGAACTGCTTCAGTTTCCAGGGGTCACTGCAGCTCCACACACAAGCTGCACGTGCGGAAACACGTGAGTGTGAATTCCAAGGGGAGAGCGCAGGCTTCATCTGGCCAGTGACCTCGTGCAGACACTCACCTGCGTAGCAGGCTCCCCAGTGAGCAGACTGACCTCTTCCGGTTTGGGGACCATGTAGGTAGTCAGAGGGCTCACCAGATGCACCTGCTTCCCGTCGTGCCACGGCGGGATGCCAGCATGATGGAGGAAGATATAGGCATACAATGTCCCATTGTTTCTAGTTTTCTTTGGTACAGAAACATTAACTGTCCTAAAATAAAAGAAAGGACCATTTTCCAACTGCGTGCGTGTTAGGCTCCTCACGCATACACAGGGCAGACTACCCCCAAGTAGCTTTGTAAGTTACACTGCTTCAAGCTAAGTTTGGTTTAGAAGTACTAGAACGGAAACCCACCCGCCAGGACTTCCTGAAATCCCAAGTGCCAGCTTTCACAAGACCGGTCTCCACAGACACGGCAGCTGAGCTGTCACAGAATGCACCTGCCATTTCCGCCTCCGTCTCTCAGGGCCCAGAGAAGTTAGTAACTGGCCGTGGTCACAGGGCTACAGTGGCCAGGTGGGCAGAGGCCGACCCCAAGCTCATTGCTTCCCTGCTCCCCCCGCCCCCCACACTGCCTCCCACAGCTCTCGCATGGGGCGGGCTGGCCAGAGAACCTGCCTTGCAGCATGTCCCACGTTCCCATTACTCCTGTCTGATGCCTTCCGGACAGCTTAAAGGAAGAAAACAGACTCCTGACAAGCAAGTTGCTTTTTTAATCATACTCATCGAAATCTTAAAAACTAGAACTGTAAAATAAATATCACTTCTAAAAGTCACTCTATGAATTTGAGTATTTACATCACTTTACCCGGTTCCGTTTAACTACAATCTTCTACAAAATCGTCTTCTCTCCTGCGTTTCTTTCCCGTACAGGTGACCTAACTGAGCTACGTCACCTACGAAGAAACGAGCTGCCTGCTGTGGAAGACCGCAAACACTTTCTGTTCTCCATGTCGTCCCCACCTCAACACCTCCTGCTTTGGAAACTCTCATGGCCGCTGCGCATCCCACAGCTGGCGGCTGTGCTGTAAGCTACTTCCTGAATGACAGACTCGTCCTCTGCTGCTTTCGCACAAAGCAGAAGTGTGACTGCCCAGGGTTTACACAGGAGCGCAGTTAAAATCTCCCCTCCCTTCACAGCGCAGAGACAGACCTTCTCTGTGATAACCTCTGCACACATACTCAATGCTACCCTTTCCACGGCCTCAACGTAACCAACGGTCACCCCATTCGGGGTGTGCTGTCCCAATCTTACCTCTCAAATTTTGACTCCACGTCAAAGTCTTCCACGTTCAGGACCAGATCCACATTGTTTTCAGCACCAAGGTTGGACCGAGTGGTGGTGTACACACTGAGCTGGAAGGGGAGGTACAGGGAGTTAGGAGGGCAAAGCCCCTGGCAGAAAACACGACCAACTGCAACCCACCCCCCCACCCGGGAAGGCAACCTGACGGCCCACCAAACGGGGGAGATTTCATTTCCTTCCCAAGCAGCAGAACTGCCGT
Organism: Ailuropoda melanoleuca; assembly: GCF_002007445.2. NCBI lineage: Eukaryota > Metazoa > Chordata > Mammalia > Carnivora > Ursidae > Ailuropoda > Ailuropoda melanoleuca. Next base: position 146,903,170 of record NC_048220.1, on the reverse strand, counting down.
CGTGACTGGAGTTACTAAACCGGGTGGCTGACTACAACAAGGCAGGGTCTGGGCGCCTTCAACGGGGAGACGAGGGGCAGGGGTCAGCGCCTGCAGCTTTCCCGAGCCCCCGAGCCCCCGTGCAGGCACGACCTGCAGGATGCGGGGCCGGGCGCGCTGCGGGGTCGGGCTCAGCAGGAAGGGCCCCCCCCCCCCGCCTTGGGGTCGCGCAGCCATCGGGACCCCGCGCTCACCTGCAGTTTGGGCCTCCGCGCCAGGTAGGGCTGAATGCAGTTGCCGTCGCTGGCGCACGGCCGGGTGTAGACGATGCCGTACATGACCCAGCAGGTGTGCACCACGTACACCACGAACACGCCCACGACCAGGCTGGTAAAGGAGCTGCGGCCGCTCCACATGGCGCCGCCGCCCCCCGGGCCGAGCGCGGCGCCCACCCCGGCCCCGCCGCCCG
>NC_048220.1:146808844-146902356 GCF_002007445.2 Ailuropoda melanoleuca | reverse complement strand
CAGGGGGCGGGGCGGTGGCCGGGGCGGGGCTGCGAGGAGGCCGCGAGTGGGCCGGGGCATAGGCGGGGACAGGGGGCGGTCGGCGTAGGCGCGGGCCCGGCGGGGTCCCCTGGGGACCGCCCCCAGTCCCGGGGCGCAGACCGGACCCCGCCCGGCGGGGGCGGAGGTGTGTCCGCAGGCCGGCCGGCCGGACCCACGAGTGGGGTGCAATGTTAGCATTTAGGGGTCTGGTTGGAGGCGATGGGAGGGTTCGGTGCCGTGGTTAAGTCCTTTCTGTTTCTGGAGTTGCGGCAAAATTCAAAGTTACAGAAAAGAGCCAACAGACTCAAAACAGTTAAAGGCCCGATTTCACTGGTTATGTTGTCACTATAAGCCCCGCGGCGGAGGGCGATTTTGAAGAAACAACACGGCATTCCTGGAATAAAGGGTCTCGGTGCGGCGGTGCAGGTGCGGGGCCCCGGGCGGAATCCCCCACCCTGAGGCCGCCTCTGCTGGGCGGGGGCAGCTGGGGGCTGCAGGAGGGCGGGAAGCCGCCGCCCCCCGTCCCCAGGTGTGCAGGCGCTGGGACTCGCTCAGGGGAAAGCCGCCCGCTCGGCCGTGGACGGGCACGTCTGCCTGTTTGCGTCCAAGTTCGCAGAGCTAGAGCCCTGCGTTCCGCGGAGCTCCCGAGCCCGTCGTTCAGCTCGCTGCAAGGGCATTCTTTTCTCCGACACGCCATCAAGAACACGTGAGGCATTCATAGAAATGGTAGATGCTATTCGTGGCCCAATAAACTGCTTAAACTTCTCAGAGGAGGGGGCGAATTGCTTAAGGGTGGGGGCCTCAGGGGCCTCGCGATGGATGGGAGAGTGACTTAAGCAGAAATGGTGGAGGGGTGGGGGCGTCCCAGGAGCGAGGGAGTTAGGCTTAGTACAGGGGAGGCTCTGGGCCAAGCGCGCCTTGGATCTGGGCCAGAAATTTGGGGGCCATTAGGGACTTTTCCCTGTTCCTTATACCCTTATGCACTTAGTTATTCTCCCCTATCGACCCCACTCGTGGCCCTGTTGGCTCAATCACTGGAGTGTCCCGGGACCACCTCCCCCGTCTGTTCCCTGCTTAGCAAACCTGCCTCCTCTTACCCTGAGTGTAAAGTCCATCCTCTTCAACAGACTTACCAGCCTCTGCAGGGTGGCCATGCTAACGTCACAGAGCCATCTTTGACCCCTGAGCTGTCATGCCCTGTGCTCCTGACACACTTGAGCCCCTACGGAGCCAGGCCCCTGTACACCCCGCAGCTTTGCTCTCACTGCTCTGGTCTATGCAGTGCAGGAGGGAACGCTGTACGCTGCAGGGATCAGAGACCAACTCCAACTACATAAGCATAAGGGAGGGATTGGCATGATACACAGGATGGGGGTCTCATCCTGGAATCCAAAGGCCAGGATGCAGCCCGCTTGGGGAGGAGCTGCAGAGCCCCAGGAGCTCTGATGTTCATACCCCGTTCCCTCTGTCTCTCAGACTGAGTTTTGATGCAGCTTGAACTCTATCCCACGTGCAGAGATTTATTGTCAAGCCAGGACAAAAGCCACACCACAAAGTGGCATGTCCTGCTGCTCCTGCATCTAGAACCTGATGCAGGCAGGTCAGGTCCGAGGATCCTGAGGGTGTCCTGCAGGACCAGCCAAGAGTGCCCCTGGCTACGCACAGGATAGAAATTGAACTCCAGCCAGCAGGAGGTGAAGGCAGAGTTTATTGAAGGTATAGAGAGAGTGCAGGTCCAGACAGAGTCTGGGAGATTCAGATAGGAAAGGAGGGAGTCTCATCTTTGTTTGGGGTCTGGGGTTTTTATTGACACAGTGGTCTGGTATGTGTGTTCTCTCAGGCATCCAGATGTCCTTCATAAGTCAATTATTCTTTGCAGCCAGGGGTCATGGCATCGAGATGTTTAGTGCGGGTGGCCTGGAATATACATATGATGGTTTCATCTGGTCATTCTCGCCTGGTCCTTCCTTAGATGTTGTCTGTTCTAGAGAAACCACTAACTCCTTATCTCTTACAAGGAGGACTTACACTATTCACACCATGAGGCTCGTGCCCTTGAGTTTCCCTATCTCAAAGCTGTAAAAAGGTCTTGCACAGCTTTCTGGAAGGTCAGATACAAACCCCGTGCTGTGCAAGGACTTGGCACTGACCCTGCTTCCATATCTTGGCTAGTGTAGAAAATGCTGCTGTAAGCAGAGGGCTGCTTGTATGTGTCCCTTTGAATCACTATTTCCGTACCCTTTGGGTAAATACCTAGTAGTGCAATTGCTGGGTCATAGGGTAGCTCTATTTTTGACTTTTTGAGGAACCTCCACACTGTTTTCCAGTGGCTGCACCAGTCTGCATTCCCACCCACAATGCATGAGAGTTCCCCTTTCTCTACGTCCTTGTCAACACCTGCTGTTTCCTGAGTTGTTAATTGTAGCCATTCGGTAACTCACTGTGGTTCTGATCTGCATTTCCCTGAGGCTGAGTGACATGGAGCATCTTTTCATGTGTCTGTTGGTCATCTGGATGTCCTCTTTGGAGAAATGCCTGTTATGTCTTCTGCCCATTTTTAACTGGATTATTTGTTTTTTGGGTGTTGAGTTTTATGAGTTCTTTATGTATTTCTTAATACTAACCTTTTATCGAATATAACATTTGCAAATATCTTCTCCCATTCCATAGGTTGCCTTTTAGTTTTGTTGATTATTTCCTTCCTTGTGCAGAAGTCTTTTATTTTGATGAAGTCCCAGTAGTTTAGTTTTGCTTTTGTTTACCTTGCCTGAGGAGAAATATCTAGGAAAAGTTCGCTATGCTAGGTTGTAAAAACTTTAAACAATAAAGTTCTGTTTCTGCTGTCCTATTTCTTCTTTCTAAATTGTCATACATTTCCCTTCTATGTATGCCATCAAGTCCATGATGCATAGTTATTTTTGTTTTAAACAATTATATATTGAAGAAGTGAAACGTGAGCACAGATGTACTTTGTATCTGTAGCTGTATTTATGCTCTCTCGGCCCCTCTGTGGCTTCGAGCTGCTCTTTGTTCTTTTACCCTCCACTCCTTCCTTCACCACGTGTTGTTATGCAGACCCAGGGCTGACAGATTCTGTCAGCCATTACTTGTAGGAAAATGCTTGTAATTTGCCTTCATTTTTTTGGAAGATATTTTCACTGATTATAGAGTCCACGTCGACGGGCACGTTTTCTTTAGCAGGTCAAAGCGCACTGTTGTGCTGGCTTCCGGCTTGCACCGCTTCTGATGAGAAGTGAGCGCTTACTTTCATTCCTGTTCCTCTCTATATGGTGTGTCCGTTTCCTCCGGCTGTTTTTAGAATTTTTTTTTTTTTAAAGAAGCCGTTGTTTTTCACCACTTTGTCAATGATATGCTGTAGTGTGGATCATCTTGTTTGTCCTGGTAGAGGCTTAGCAAACTGATTTAATTTGTGAATTTCATCAAATTTGAAAATGTTGCAGCCAAGAAGTCTTTAAATATTGTTTGCCTTCTCTTCTGTGACTCTGGTTTTATGAACGGCTTGACGCTGTTCTGATGTCAATGAGGGTCTGCTTATTTTTTCAACTCCCCCCCCATCCATGCTTAGGTTCAAACACTTTCTAAGGTTATGTATTCAGGTTCACTGATTTTCTTGTTTTTCCCTGTAGCTTCCAAACTGCTGTTAAACTCATCCTGTGAATTTTTCATTTCAGATGTTATATTTTTCATTTCTAGAAGTTCCACTGGGTTTTAAACATTTTTGTGTATCCTGGAGAAAACACCGTATGGTAAATGGAGATAATCCTTTAATCCTTGTACAGGTGCACATTTCTCCATTTTGTGGGCATGTCAGCATGTTCAACAGTCTCCGTATCAGTAGATATTTGAGTTGTTTCCAGCCTTTAGCTGTTAAAATGAGGACTGTAATGCATAACCCTGAACATACATCTTTCCTTCCTCCCTTTCCTTTCCTTTCCTTTTTTTCCTTTTCTTTTTCTTTCTTTCTTTTTTCCAGCGTATCTTTGGGATAGATCCTCAGAGGTGGAATTGTTGATTGAAATGATAAATGTCTGTGTACTTTTGCAGCTGTTGTCGGGTGCCTTCCCTTGGGTGGTGTAGGGCTTGTGTACCCGCGGAGTACGAGGATGTCTGTTTCTCCAAACTCAGCCATTAGAGAGCAGTGTCAGACCTTTGGGGTTTGGCCAATTTGTCAGGTGAGAGGCTGTAACTTGGCGTTTTCATTCATGTTTCTCTGATCATGAAAACCAACCGGCGTCGTCTGGAGCAGGGGCGGTGGTTACGCTGGGTCCCGATCTGTACCGCCCCAGGGCGTTTGATGAACCAAGGACGGTCCATTCCTCTCAGTGCTGAGATAGGACGAGCTCTGCAGGACTCGTTCGGGGAAAACAAAGCCCCATTAAGTGAATTCATGGGTTTGGGAAACTGGAAAGTGCAGGTTAGTGCCACCTAGGCACCCATCTTAGAGATCAGACCGTTCCCAGAGGCAGGTAGGGCTGAGCACCCAACTCTGTGCGTCCCCTCTGGGACCAAGCCGACTCCGTGTTTCTAGACGTTGTGTCAGAAACTGAAGGAGGCCACCACGGGCGAGCCCTGGGAGCTGGACGGCGTTGTCAGATGAGTGGATGACCTCCCTAGTGTTCTCTTCCGTGGAATGAGGATAATGTACCTATGGGCAGCGTGGTCAGGAAGAGCGAGGGTGGGAAGGCCACGGAACAGGACTTGTGTATGTTGTGTGAGCCGCGGTCGTCATCTTCATGGCTCGTTAGAATGCTGGTGTGTGGGAGGCGTCGGCTGGGCCCTGGGCTCTGTATGAGTTCCCGTGGCTACTGTAACTAGGTCCCACAGACTGGCGGCTTTGCCATCATGCATTTCTGTTCTCTTGGTCTTAGAGGCTGGAAGTCTGAGATCCAGGCTCGGGCAGGCTGGTTTCTCCTGAGATCTCTCTGCTTGGCGTGCGGATGCCGACTTCTGTCTGTGTCCTCCCATGGTCGTCCCTGTGTGTGTCTGTGTCCTGCTCCCCTGTAAGGACACCAGTCCTGTTGGGTCAGGGTGCACCTGAACGACCTCCTTTAGCTTGATCACCTCTGTAAAGACCTTATGTCCAAACATAGTCATGGACTGAGGTGCTAGGGGTCAGGGTTTCAACAGATGAATTTGCAGAAGATGATTCGTGCCCTAACAGCGCCCCCCATTCCATTGCAAATCCTCCAAACACGTCACTGTAATCCCTGCTGTTTTGAGGGTCAGAGGAGCCAGGGGAGCATGAGACGCAGACCAAGCTGGGTATTTAGGGGCCCTCTGTGTCTCCGACACTGGGCTCCACACTGGTCCCTGGAGATGCTCCCTGCATGCTGGGGAGAGAGGAGGCGGACATGTCTGTCACTGTCTGCAGGGGCTGGTGTCCCATCAGGTGTGTGCCCACGAACGGGGAAGTGTGGCCGGTTCAGGCATTGGGAGCGGGTCCTTGGATTCCACTGCCCTTGGGAGGCGCTGCTGATCCCCCAGGGTGATGCCCTCATCAACAGCCCCATTTCCCAGGAGGAAAATCAATGAGATTACAGGTTGTAGCCTTAGAGCGCACAAGCCCTATTATTATCTTACAGAAAGCCAGGCTAGCCTTCCTGTGGAGCTTTTAATATGACTTGGTGTCAATACTGTGGTTTGCAGTTACCTCAGGAAACCTATTTTGAACAAATAGTAGATCGTGTTCTCTGGAGCTCATGGGCAGCCGCACAACTTCTGGACGCCAACAAGCGTACGGAAACAACTCTTCATGTGGCAGGAGGAAGGCCGCTCAAGGCGGCTGTGTCTAACGCCTGATCAAGCTTCCTTGTCTTCCTCTGACATTTCCCCCGACTCCCAGCCCTGGGCTCTGACTGTTGACCACATGTGGTACTGACAGCTGTGGACTGGCCACGTGGACGCCCATGTGCAAGATCCCAGGCCTTCCCAGGAGCATGGATGTGCCTGGGCCCCCAGTCGGCTCTGACGGCAGGCTCCTCAGACACCCCGCCAGGTGCGCGTCCGCAGTGGGCGTCACTGAGGCACGGCCCCAGCGCCCGGGACAGTCCTGTGTTTGAAAAGCACGAAGGCTGTCTGATGGCGCTGTCCTGACAACAGCAGCCACTTGTTCTGTTCGATGCCTACAACCTACCCCATACTGGAGCTGTTTGCAGATAAGGACACTGAGGCAGGAAGCATCTGGGGCTGGGGGCTAGGCCGCTGACCACCCCTTGAGTGGTGCTCGTGCTGCCTCACTGGCGTGTGAAGGGCTGGGTGGTGGACACCTGAGGGTCTGTAAGGAAGGGCCAGGGGATTTGTGATGTGTGGGGTCTCCCCAGGTGGGAGAGCAGGGCTGGGGGGCCCCAGGCTTTGCCTCTCTGGAGCCTGAGCCACCTCGATGGGGTGGACGTGCCTGTGGCCATGGAGGCTCAGGGGTTCCCATAGGCAGAATAGCAGGGGGTGTGTCTCCGATCCGGAAGCCGCAGGAGCCAGGGTAGCTGCTCCAGGATCAGCAGCGCCCTCCCGCATCTACAGACTTGGGGTCCAGTCGGCGGGGAGGAGGGCCCCCCAGCGGTGCCCGCGTGGAGCTGTGGGTGGCTGTGAACATATGACAAGGGGTTGGTCATGCAGGATGAAACTACAGACCCTGAGAGGTGAACTTCTCCCCGGCCAGCTCTGCATTCATCGTGGACTCGTGGGCTCTCGTTTTGTTAGACGGTGAGAGGGACTGAATGCTGGTGTCCCCCAGATTCATGTGCCGAAGCCCCAGCTCCCGCGGTGATGGTGTCAGAGGGTGGGCCTTTGGGAGGCGCTTAGGCTACAAGGGGTCACAGGGGTGGGGCCCCCGGGGTGGGATCAGCGCCCTTGCCAGCAGAGACGCCAGTGTGCTGGCCCCGCAGCCCCTCCCTGTCTCTGCTGCTCCTTTCTTCCCAGGTGACACCCTGCTACCCCCAGGGCCCTGTGCTCACAGGGCCTTCATTCAGAGCTCCACGGCCACCACCCCGAACGTCTTAATGAGTTCTGAAAAGGGCCCTGGATTCTCGTTTTGTGCGGGGCCCGCCAATTATGCAGCGGGTTCTGATTATCTGCAGCGTTTGCTGCTTGCTCAGTTCTGGAATATACACAAGGTAATTTCAGGCTTGCTAACTCCTATCTCTGAGCGGAGCAGACTTCCTAACTAGGGCACCATGTCCAAGCACAGTTCTCTCTGTCGTGCTGTACGCATCATAATACCGGCCTCCAGAGTCCTGGGCTGGGCAGGGGGTGGGGCTCAGGCATCCCTCTGCCTCCCGTGGGCTGCTGTGCAGGCAGGCCCCCTGCCTGGTGGATGTCCCCACTGGCCTCAGAGTGACCAGTTAGGGCAGGGAAGGGCTGAGGTGGAAGGGTTGAGGCAGGGCCGGGGGCAGGGGGCTGGGGAGGGGCGCCCAGGTGCCCACGAGGTGGGGTATTGGCCCCGGGGACTCTGGCTGCACGGACAGGAGCTGCCTCAGGCATGGCTGGGCCAAGGCTGTGCACCTGCTTGCTGGGGTCACCCAGTTCCGACTAAACGAACCTCCCCAAACAGGCAGTGGTGTTGCCTCGTCCCCGGGAGGAAACCGCAGGGAAAGAATGGGAGCAGGGGGAGCACAGGCTCCCCCCGCACCCCCTGGCAGGGCAGCCCAGTCAGAGGCGGCCACCAGCCCCAGGGCCAGGTTCTTGCAGCCTCTCCTCACCTCCTGGACACAAGGGGGCACGGCAGCCACCGGCCGTGGTCAGCAGCACAGGTCAGCGTGTTTCAGATACATTTGCATTTTTCGTTAGACAGTCCCTTGGAGCCATAAGAACACTAACTGGATTAAAAACCCAACTTTTCTGTGCACTAGCGGAGTGATCAGTGTCACGGAAGGTGCTCTCCGTGACGGCCGCTGTGGGGAGCCGGGGAGCCAGCGTGCGCCCCACAGCCACCATCCGCCGGTGGATCTTCGGGGCCTCTCTGCACCCTCGCCGGGTTTCAGCTCCTTCAACGCTCTGGACCACCCCTGCCTAGGCCCGGGGCGGGGGGGGCGGTGGAGGAGGTGCTGGCCCCTACGTTGGGGCTGCCTCCTCCAGCCAGGAGCCCTCTGCCCCGGACAAACCCCGGACCCCCGAAACGGCCCCCCGGCACGGGCAGCCTTCATGTGCTGCCTTGCGGGATGGATCTGTAGGTGACGGTCCCCTTCGCCTTCTCAGCTTTTAAAATGATCATTTTGCGGCATAATAGAATTTTTTAGAATTTTAGATTTAGTTTTCCTGTGTGAAAAAGGCTTAGAGGGTATCAGAACCTTTAATAGCTGATGGGTTGTAACGCACCTTTGAATGTGATTGTCGAAAAGCCACTCCAAATATTAGCCTCAATCCAGACAGGGAGTGAGCGTGTCGTGAGGCCTGCTGGGGGCTTTGTGGTGGCTGTGTCGGAGCCTGAGCTGGGCTGGGACACCTGCAGTCTTTGGCCTCCCACCCCAGAAAATGCTGTGTCTGACGGACCCTTCATCTACACAACAAATAACTTTAAGAAGAGCTTAGCTCCTGGAATAAGTCAAATTATTTAAATTCTAGATAAATACATTTGGCGCCTAAGTCAATACAGGCTTGATTTTTAAAGTTCAGTTATAGAATCGGAAGCTTTTTGCATTCAATTTGAAGGAGCAAGATGTCTAAACACATGGTGCCTTCTCTCCATGCTGCTGCGTGCCCAGAGGACTTCAGAGGGGCAGCCTGCCCGGAAAGCACCACCCCCTTGAGGAAGGGGGGCTGCTGCTCCGGGTGGAACTTCCTGGTGTCACGAGGGTCCCATGTTCATCTAAGCCCCCGGGACAGTGAGGGGAAGCTGGGCAGGGGAAGAGAAGGTCTGTGGTCCCTCGGACGTCGGAGGATGTCTGTAGCCGGGGGGAGAGTCGTTGTCTGAGTCCCCCGGGTCTGTGTAACACACCATCTGCGTCCGGGGTGGGGGGGCTACCAACTGAAGGCACAAGGAACGGCCCGCGTGGAACCCTGCGGAGACCGTCTGGGCTACCCCGCAGCCAGCTTGGGGTGGGCGGCCGCAGGGGCATCCCCATCCCCCATGACTTCCCGTGGGGCTCTTGGGACTTGCTCCATGGCCCACCAGCCTCCCCTGCAGCCTTGGCTCTGCCCCCAGGCTGGCTCCCCGCATCCCCTGCACAGCCTCCCAGCCATTTCCAGGGGCCTCTGTGAGTGACCCTGGGTCCTCGAGTTGGGCGGAGGTGACCAGGAATCTTGGCACATCGGCCTGTACTTGAGTGTGTGTCTGCATTTCTGGCTCCCTCCCCGAGAGCACAGATGTACCGTCCAACACTGGGCTTGCGTTTCCGTGTGATTTAGCAGTCTGTCCACACCGGGCTGGCGGACACCGGCGTATGTGACCTGTGGCCCTGGCCCCACAGGGACACTTGATTCCTGCCGTAGACAGCGCGACGCGTTCCAGCACTAAAGGCTGTGAGGCGTCCTGCCCGGGACACGTGGATAATTAGCCCCCACCCCGTCCACTGGGGCGCCCGTGGCCCCTCTGCTGTATGCCCCGATGACAGGCCCCCCTCCCAGCGCCGTCTCAGTCCCCTCCCCCACGGGACATGGCCCCTTCTCAGACCTGCCTGCCCCGGGCCTCCCTCCTCCCCCTGCCAACTTGGGGAGGCGGGCAGTGTGGGGCCGGAGGGACCTGCAGCTGGGGGTGACCAACCACGAAGGGCAGGGCCCCGAGTCTGCAACCTGGCGAACTGCAAACTCCCCGCTCCCCCTCCTGCTGCCTCCGTGCCCCCGTCTCTCTGCCCCCTCAGTCTCCAATCCTCTGCCTCTCTCACTCACACGTGGGCATAGCTGAAGCACACGTTCTGCACGACAGACCCTGCCCTTCTCAGGTGCACCTGACTCTGACATTTTCTGTTTTGTTAAATTAAGAAGAAAATGAAGCCAGCCTCAGTAAATGGACGTATTCTGATATTTCCATTCTACGTAAGGACGCCAGCCAGGGCAGCGGCAGAAGCAGGGCTCCTGGGCTTGGCTGAAGGGGTCCCCGGGGTCGCGTGCAGGGGCCCTGGCCCGCTGGGCAGGTGGAGGCGGGGTGTGTAGCTGCTGGCTTTTGCTTTGTTTTTCCAGCTCTGGGGTGAGCCTTCCCTGTGCAGCCAGGTGGGCTGGGTTTGAGGCCCCTGATCTGCTGGGGGGGCACGGTGCCCCAGGCTTTGTGCTACGTTCGTGACCCAGGGATCTTTGGGAGGAGGAGGGCACAGGCAGTGTCTTCCGTGGGGGACAGCAGAGCATAGGACTTTACTCATGAACTGTATCTCAAACAAGGCGACCTCTTTTTCTGCTGTCAGTAATCGGGAGGCAGGTAAAGGCCATGAAGATGCTGGTCAGATGCATCCACAGAGATTAAAGGGGATTGTGGAATAAAAACAAGAAAAGCCAAACATGGAAAATCCACTTACTCTGTAAATCACCTATTTCCCTGATGCAGAATCTTTATTAAAATGCTTTTCTCAAGGGAAAATCTCGTGGCTTTTCTGAGCTTTAACACCCAGACTTTGTGTCTAAAGGTCATTTGGCGAAGAGCGTAAATCCAATGGTAAAGTGCAGTGTGGACGGGGGACTGAGACGTGCCATGGACAGAAGAAGGGGGCAGAGGCAGGCTCCTCCCTCCCAGGGAGCTTGCTTCCTGCAGCAGGTTAGTATGGGAGGAAAACAAGGCTTCACGTGTTTCTGAAATTAGTTCCACTTATATCAAAAAGCCTGCAATCTCCCTGGAGAATAAATATAGCACTCGTGTGTCAAGCCCTACAGGAGGGATTTACCAGAATGACAGAGTTTTAGATGTAATACGGGACCTTCCACTCATTCACGTACCCATTCACCATCTACGCTTCTATTCATCCATCTACCTGCTCATCCATCCAGATATTCCTCCATCCACCTATCCATCCATCATCTATCCATCATCTATCCCTCCATCCATCCATCATCTATCTACCCATCCATTCATCCATTATCCAGCCATCATCCATCCATGCATCCATCCATCCACTATCCATCAACCCAAGCACCTGCCCATCAACCCTCCATCCACATATTCTTCTCTCCATCCCTCTACCATCATCCATCCATCTATCCACCCATCCATCCATCAACCCAAGCACTGCCCATCAACCATCCACCCACCTATTCATCCATCCATCCATCCAACCATTGCTCTACCATCTATCCATTCATCATCCATCATCCACCTCACCCACTCTCCCATCCGTTTTTCTACTCCTCCTTCCCTCTCTTCCTCCACCTATCCATCCGTTCACCCATCCACCTGTTCACCAAACCCCCACCTGTGCTCATGTAAATGTCCACCCATTAACTCATTTTTCTGTAAATAGATATTAAGTGCCACTGTCAACCATGTAGCAGGCCTATTCAAGGCACTGGCAGGAATGAATAAGACCAGCTCAGTCCTCGCTCATAGGGGAGCTCCCAGTGCACTGAAAAGAGAGACAAGGAGTACCCCACTTCCATGGGACACCTGCTGGGGAAGGCTGGAGAGTGGAGGGGGGTTCAAGGAGCACTGACCAGGACTGACCCCAGAAGCGGGGATTACAATAAACTTCCAGATGCGGTGTCCAAGAGAAGCTGGGACGGTGTGAGGGGTCAGCAGTTGGAAAGTGGGGGAGGGGAGTGGACAGGAGGTTGTTCCTGGGACAAGGACAGGCAGAGGAGAAGACTAGAGAGGTGTCTGACTGGGCTGGACCCAGCGTGTGGCCTCGGGGAACCTGAATTCCCGCGCTGGGTGGACCCGCCTCCCTTAGCTTCCGGGGCTGCTGTAACAAAGCACGCAGGGCTGGATGGCCTAAAACAACAGGAGTGTGCTCTCACTGTTCTGGAGTGCACGTCTGGAGCAGAGGCAGGGCTGCATCCTTCCACAGCTCCCCCCGCCCCGAGAGTCTGTTCCACGCTCCTCTCCCGGCTTCTGGTGGTGACCTGTGATCTCCAGGAGCATTGCTGCCAAGTCTCCCTCCCTGTCACACAGACTTCTCCCTGGTGTGTCTGTGTGTCTGTCTCTCTCTTCCCCTTATAGGGTCACCAGCCACACTGGATTAAGCCCACGCTACTTCCGTGCGACCTCACACTAACTAACTGCATCCTGGTCAATGGGTTTCCCGCGTGCCACCACCGCCAGCATTGCACAGTGAGAGCCGCTCGTGTTGGGAAACGCTCGTATGGCGAGCATCCTCCAAAAGGACACTAACAAAGCAGCAATTACGCGTCTCCAAGTAAGGTCACACTCTGAGGTGCTGGGGTTAGCGCTTCAGCACCTCCTGCTGGGGGACCAGAGTCTACGGAAGGCGCTGCCCCCAGACGTCCGCGCCACCTGCCTGCAGGTCCTCCCGCGCGGGGCTGACCAGCATTTCCGTTGGTTCCCGTGTGTCTGACACAGTGTGTGCATGCTGTGGGCGCATAGCTGTGGGTGGAATTGGGGCGTTTGGGAGTGTAGCGCATTCCAGGCTGGAACCGTAGAGAAGCGGAGCCTGAAATGGGGGTGCGCCCGACTCAGAAGTGGGGCACGTTCAGGAGAAAGCATGGAGGAGGTGGGGAAAAGGACAGATACGGTTTCAGGTGATGCCAAGCCCAGACTGACCCACAGGGGGCTCGGGGGTACACGTCCACCTCAGACAGGGGTGCCCAGCGTTTGCGCACGCGAGTCAGTCAGCGACTGGCAGCCGGCGACCCCGGGTGTTCTGGGGTGGGCTGTTAGAGTTACACCCTGAGCAGCCGGGCGGGGTGGCCGCAGCCGGTGGCGGGAAGACTGCCGTATGTGAGGTGGAGGCCAGCAGCGCCCAGGACTGGGTCTGTTTCCGCACGTTCAATGTCGTAGATGACACAAACGCTTTCCCAGCGGATTTGGTAATTTACCTTCCTACCCGAAATGTAGCTGGGCTCCCGGCACCTGCCTGCCCACGGACGTGGGTGGCGGACTGCTCAGATCCAGCGGCACGCAGCGGCGGGCCGCATCGTACTCCATCTGCTTTGCACGTCCTCGTGCTTAATGGGGCTGAGTGTCTGTTCGCGGCGCATCAACCACGGGGACACGCCGCCTTTGCTGTGTGCCTGCCCGAGATGCCTGCCCGCTTTCCTACTGGGTTTTTGTGGTATGAGAACTCATCTTCCATATACATTTGTTTTTCTGCCCAGGGTTCCTGGCTCACAGCTCCCCCAACTCTTGGCATTTCCTGAAAGAAGAGCCAGGGGAGCCTCTTTTGTTACGATGTTTGGTCCCTGGTCCTGGGTCCCTGAGGTCCCTTCCCACCACCAGGATCAGATGTGTGTCTTGTCATTCACAAGCCCTTCACACCACAACTGGGTTTATGTTTATGAGGTGACTTTGGGAAATGCCTGAAGGAGAAGGACTGGTTGCCAAGGGAACCAGCCTGAATTAAGGGTTGGAACTTTCAGGCCCGCCCCTTGATTTCCAGGGGAGCCCAGAGGGAGGGTGAATCAGTCACCAGTGGCCAACCACACCTCTGTAGTGAAGGGTTCTACAACTGGAAAGGACGGGGATCAGAGAGCATCCAGGTCGGCGAACCAGACCGCCTCCATGCGCCACCGTGCTGGGCCCCAAACTCCGGGAGGACAGAAATTCTGTTGCTACGGACATCGTCCTGTGTATCCCTTCCTCTGGTAGTTGATTTGTACCCTGTACCATCCTTGGTAATAAACCAGTGATCTAGTGAATTAACTAGTTTCCCTGAGTTCCGTGAGCCACTCTAGCCAATTAATCGAACCCGGGGAGGGCATTGTGGGAGCCTCTGATTTATGGCCATTTGCTCAGAATCACAGGTGATGGCCCGGACTTGTGACTGGCGTCCAAAGTGGTAGTGGGGTGGTCGCGTGGGACTGAGCCCTTAGCCTGCGGGATCCAACGCCAGGTCCAGGTAGACGATGTCAGGATTGAGTCAAACTGCAGGACACTCAGCTGGGGCTGCATGGACTTTCTTGGTGTGGGGAACTCTCCCTCCTGTCAGAACCAACACTGACCACTGACCAACAATGTCCCCCAGTTTTTATTGATTTGTAGGAGTTCTTTATATATTTGAGGTCACTTGCATATGTGGCTCAGCCCTGGGCAGCATATGGCTCTCTGTCCATGGACTGCCTAGGCAGGACCCCAGCCCAGACACCTGGGGCCAGGACACCAATGAAACTCCTGTCACAACCCATGGGCTGTGGAGACAAGAACTCTCAGTAGTGCTGGGGTGGCTGGGCTCCACGGAAGCAGCTCCCTGGGACTGTCCAGAGAGGGGCTGCAGCCCCGGGCTGTGCTTGGCTTTCCATGAGGATCTCTCCTGGTTGCTGCAGACCCAGTGTGAGAGTGTGCCCATGTGCATGTGCTGTGTGTCCACGTGCATGTGCCGTGTCCACATGTACGTGCCGTGCCTGTGTGTGTCAACATGCACATGCCATGTGTCCACGTGCTGTATGTCCATGTGCACATTGCTGTGCGTCCACGTGCGCGTGCCATGTTTGTCCATGTGTACATGCCATGTGTGTATCCATGTGCATGTGCCGTGTCACGTGCACGTGTAATGTGTCCATGTGCCATGTGTGTCCGTGTGTACACTCCGCATGTGCACGTGCATGTGGACACGTATGAGGAGTGCAGCCTATGTATCTGCATGTTCGTGTGCGTGCACTGGGCAGCATGCATGCTGTGCATACATGCATGTGTGTCCCTGTGTGTCTGGGGTACGGAGGAAGGACAACCTGACCCCCAGGAATTCTGGGATGTCTTTCTCACTCCAAGACCTCTGGCCCCACAGCTCTCCCAGGCATGTGACTCCTGGAAGCCTCCCCGTGGGGCTGTGGCCACAATCAGGCCTCTGTTTTACATGCTTCTTCCAGGGCACTGTAGGTGTCCACGCTGCACCAGGGGTGAGGGCACAGCTGGAACAGGCCAGGGTCCTTCCTGCACTGCGGGGGACCCCCACGGTGAGTCCATGTGCACCCTGCCTGTTTCTGAGGTACCTCGGTGACTGGGGAGCATGGGGCATAATGACACCGTGGTCCACGTGGTTCATCCCCTTGGAGCAGGTTTTTTGTCCCCCGGGGTCTGTTGTGATGGCTCATCTTCACCTTCCTATCCAGAGGCTGCAGAGGTGGAGATGCCTGTGGGGACGGGACCCCAGGGAAGAGCACAGGAATCTCTGGAAGGTCGAGGCGTGGCTCACCAGCATGTGGCTGGCGGAATGGAGCTGACCCGTGGACTCTGTGTGTGTCCCTGATAAAGTGACATCCAAAGGAAGCAAGGTGTTCTTTGGGGGATCTGGAGGAAGAATGGTCGCGTGGATGGAGCATGACGGCCCTCATGTGGGTGAGCTCTCAGGACCCTCCATCTGGGCCAGGGCTGGGGGGCCTCCTGGGAGGGACCAGGGTCCTATGAGGTGGGTCATGGCCGGGTGGGAGGGACCCGCTGCCCAAATGCTTAGATCATGGTAGGGGCATTGGTGTCTATTCCAGGCTTAACGATAAGCCATAGAGGTCTCCTCTGGGACGTGGCCAGAGCTGACTGGTATCTAGAAGGACGCTTTTGGCCACAGAGCGCACAAGAGATCTTCAAGGGACCAAGGCAGGAGGCCACTCAGGACTCTGGTGTCCTGTCCCCAGAAGAGGGGCTTGGGTTGGGTGGTGGCGGTAGGTCTGACTGCAGGGCTGGAGTCGGAACACGTGGGGAGCCTGCAGGGGGAGCTGATGGGCAGAGGAAGGCTCAGGAGAGGCAGGACAGGGTGGCACAGAGCCAGCGGGTGTGAGGGGACCGTGCAGGCCGGGGCACTGGGGTCCAGGCCAAGCCCAGCAGTGCTCCCTCTGGGTGGGAGAGGCACTGGGCTACGAGAAGGAGCTGCTGCTCTCGGGCAGCGGGTGGCCACAGCTTGAGCCAACAAAGGCGGCCGCACAGCCATGGTCCATTTTCCCACACAGATTTATTGTTGGAGACGACTCACACAGGGTGTCGACTATGGACACAGACAGACAGAGACGCTGCGACACCGCTGTCTACGCAGAGTACTCAAGGCGCCTCGAAAGGCAAAGGTAAACCCGATTCCTCCTGGCAGCAGCCGCCAGCCACCTGCAGTCCACGAGCGAGCTAGTTTCCTGAGCGGTAAGCTCCTCAGCGCCCGGCACCCAGGGCCCCTCACCGGGGACGGCCGCACGACGGCGCTCACGGTGTGAGCTCTTGGCACCAGGGGCACGGAGCCGCGAGCAGCCTCCCCCTTCCGGCAGCCGCGTTCCTGTCGGGCGGTGCCAGGGTGCGGGGAGCAGCGCGGCCACCGTCCTCGCTCGGGACTGCCGACATGCTCAACAACGGCGCCCGCAGCATCACAGATCTTCAGAGAGCAGCCCCGCGTTCTGAGAATGAGTACTGACTCACAGGAACCAGGACTCTAACAGCCACTCCCAACACGAGCAGCCTTGCTGCGGATGTGACGTGTGCCCGAGAGAACTGAAATCCGGTGGGGGCTTCCTCCCCAGGTCCTGGGTCTCCAGGCTGCCTGCCACAGGCGCTCTGAGCGGTCAGGGCCCAGCGGGTGGGCACGCGCCCCTTCCTCCCGTGGCCGGGGGTCCGCGGTGAGGCGGCCACGGCTGAACAGGTCCCACAGTGAGCAGGAGGGGCAGCAGCCCACGCGGAAGCCCGGAGTTGTATTTCTGTCAGCTCGAAGGGAATACAGAGCATCCCCATGGCACAACAGAACCCCAGGCGGGCTCTGAGCACACGGGGTGTGTGGTGTGGGGACGCGCAGTGGCCCCCACTTTATTGCCTTGTGTGGTTTCCCCAGCGCACCTTCTGCACAATTAGGCAACATATGACATTTGGCTCTTTCAGTTTGAGCAAAACAAATACCCAGGAGTGACGAGCACTGGGCTCTCAGCATCCACAGTGACCGCTTTCTCCTGACACAGCAAGGACAGCAAGGCCCGCGCTGCAGGGCAGCGGCGGGGGGCGGGGCTGTAAGGGGGCGGGCTCGGCACAAACAACACAACGGACGTTTTCTACCTGCAGGAAGGGGCACAAGATCTACGTTAAGCGATCACGACACAGCACAGACGACCAGTCCTCTCCGGTGGCAAAGGAAGGGCGCTAGTGGCCCGGAGACAGAGCCTCCGCGTGGTTCTGGGAAAGCAGGAGTCGACGGTCGGCGCCCCCGCCTTCCTCTCGAAGCCGGGTTCCCCTCTGTGCGGGTGTCTCTCCTGCAGTGGGGCGGCCGTCCCGGGCCTCCTCCACGCCGTCTACACCAGGAGCCAGTGACGCAGCTAGGAAGGAAACAGGGTTTTTCAGAAGCCAAGCAGGGGGCTACTGGGTTAAAGGCGGCTCCTGGCTGCTGGCCTGATGCGCTCTCGCTCTGGGAGACGCCGTGCAGCCCAGGAACCTCATCTGGGAGGCGCGGGAGCAGCACTGCGCTGGGGCGCCACAGGCCCGACGCCCAAGTGAACCTTCGGGAAAGACGCCCCATGTATACGCCCTTATATAGAGTCTGTGGACGTGAACAACCTTATGTGTATAATGACACATAATGAGCCTTATGTCAATACATATGAATAAGTCTGTGGGCAAGGAGCAGACGGAAGGCACAGCTGCAGCGAGGGGCCGGTGCAGGGACCAGCAGCCCCGGAGGCCCCCGGGCGTGTGTCCCATCAGCAGCTGGGCAGACTGGGCAGGCGGACTGGCGATGCCCCGAGGCCCCTTTGCCACCTCTCTGGGGCCTCCGATCTCATCCCAGGGAAAAGCGGTACCCCGCACTGGCTTCCTGCTTCGCATGACCCCCAAGGAGCTCGGGGCAGGCCTGGCTCACCACCTGGGGAGGCCAAGATCGACAAGAGTGGGTATTTAGTTCTCCAGCAAATGTCACCGCCTGTTATGCAGCTGTGAGTTGGGGCTGTTTCTGAGCACGAGCCATTCGATCATGTTAAATGGCAAGAGCCATGTTTTTATTCAGAGCGAGCGAGTGCAGGGCTCCTGTGTGACGGAGCCGCAGCAGGCACGGGAAGAGGCCAGATCTACCGCTAGTAGGACATGGCTCCCTGCCACCCTCCGGGGAAGCTGCAGGCTTCGGGCTCCCCGGGGGCCGGAGCAGGACGGGCAGCCGCAGCCCAGCAGAGCTGTGTAGGGTACACAGGGGGGAGGGAGCTGGGGGGCCAGAGCCCTAGAGCTCCACGGGGATGCCCTGCTTCCGACCGATGTGTTTTTCAGGAACATTGAAGTACCTACGGGTGCGAGGAAACTATATGGTGCGCAGGGCGCGGGAAAGATCCAACGTGGATTAGGGTCGTGTTTGCCTCAGGGATGGGTGGGGGGAGGTGCGGCAGGTGCACGCGAGTTACTGTGGACCTGAAACGGCTGTGTGGAAGTTCGTGCGGTTTGCTCTTCAGATAAATAGCTGACAGGCCGCTGCGTGTGGACTGAGGCGAGGGTGCCCTACAACGTGCGCCTGAGTCACCGAGTTTACAAAGCTTCCTAGAGAGCACGTGAACCAGAGGACGGGGCAAGGTCACAACCAGAGCCCCGAGGGGAGCAGAGCAAGAGGCAAGGCTGGAAGGCATGGCCGCAAAGCTCCCAGAACTGACAAAAACGTCGATCCGCAGACCCTGGGCACACACGCGGTCTCAGGGCAGCAGCAGAGGGAACCGCCGAGAACTCACGGCTTCACAACCCGCAAGACAGCGGCTGTCCATCGTGAACTGTGTGCGTACAGAGAGCCTGTTTCATGAATACGGGCAAAGTAAAGACATTCCGGGGCACACAAGAGGGGGGAGCTTATCAAGAGATCACCTGACGCGGAAGTCTGAAGGATTTTTTCTTTTAAAGCAAGAAAATGATCCTCAAAGGAAAGATGTAGACACCAAAAAGTAAGATGGAAAAATAAACACTCGACATGCACATTGAACCCAGAGAGCATTTGTATACAAAATAGCAATTATAATCATAATGTGTCTAATTTGTGGGTTAAAAAAGACAGAAATGGAGTATTGGGTCCTAATAACCCAATAATCAGTAAGAGAAGTTCTAAGTCCTTGTAATATTCAGGATGGGGGTTGAGATATTGTGTCACTTTGTATATTTTAAGTAAAATATACATTTCAAAGATAACTACTAAAAGAATAAAGTATAGGTATATAAGCAAAGTATATAAGTTCCAAACAGAGAGAAAACATTAGAAAAAGGCAGGGAAATAAAAAGGAAATCTCTCAAAAAGCAATCCATAAAAAGGTCATAAAGGAGAAAAATAAACATTAGAAATGGGGCAGAGTTAAAAAGCCTAGAATCAATATTAATGATTAATATTAATAATCACAACAAATGTAAATGGATTAATCTCTTTGTCAGAGTAAAAAATTCCAGGTGTATAACAAGTTTGCAAAAGATATCTACATTTTGAGATCACTGCAAAGTTGAAAGTTAAAAGATTGTAAAGATGTTTCTGGCAAACTCAGGAGAAACCTGGTGCAACGATCATCTCAGACCCGGAGGACTTTCAGAGCAAAAGCCCCACGAGGGAGAGAGGACACATGAAGTCCCAGGGGAGAGGTGACAATTCTCAACCTGTATTCACCCCAGAAAGCAGCCTCGGGATATATAAAGCAAAAAACTGGTGGGATTACGGGCGGAAATTGGACAAATACACTACCAGGGTGGGATATTCTGCAAACGTTTCCCAGTTACCCACGGTCAAGCAGAGCTGAAGTCAGAGAAGTGGTACAAGGTCAGAGCGGCACGGTCACCAGCGTAACGTGGCCGACGGAAAGGGAAACGCATGCCAGCAGCTAGAGGACACACATGCATCCAAACACACACGTCACGTCTGCCACGGCGGGTCAGGGGCTCCGCCGCACAGAAGTCTTCACACGCTTCCAAGGGCAGGTGGCCCAGATGCAATGGATCAGACACTGATCACCAAAGTATCAATGAAACATCCCCATAGATTCGGGGATTTGAAAGCAGACTTCCAAGCAACTCGTGGGTTGACAAGATCACAATGAAAATTAAAATACCCTTAGCACCAAATGATAAGGAAAAGGCTATGCTAAGTGTGGTGGATACACCCTGTGCACGGCCTTGAGCGCTTGCATTAGGAAAGAAGGGAGCTTGAGAATTAGCGACCTAAGGTCTCATTTAGGAAGTTAGCACACGTGTAACAGACCAAATCCAAGGAAGGCATGGGCCCAGTCCTGCCGCAGGCCTGGTGTGACCCTGCCCTCTCCCCCTGGAGGCCCCAAGTCTCCTGGCTCTCTGCAGCCCCCACCCCAACAGTCTGCAGCAGCTGAGTGACCCCCTTGGGTCTGGGTCCGTCGGAGCACCTCCCGCACCCCCCAGTCCCGTGAGGCCAGGGCTCTGAGCTGCTTTGGGTCCTCTTCCCCCTTCTCTCCCTCACACAGGGGTCGGCTCAGAGGCCCCCTCGAGGGCCCCCACCCCACTCTCCATCCCTCTGCTTCCTCTTCCTCCCCAGCTTTCTCATTCTGCCCACTGCCCGCCCCGCATCAGTACAAGGGTCCTCCGAGGGTGGACCAGCCAGCGCACAGGCATTCCCCAGCCTTTGCTCAGGGAATGAACACAGCCTTGTGGCTTGCAGAGGGCCTAGAGGGCCCGTGGCCTAGAGGCAAGTATAAGGCTCAGAATTCTCCCCGAGGGCGGGTGGTGGGGAGACCAGCACTCACCCTGAACTGGCGTATCTCTCCGCTGTCCACCAGCTCGCGCTCCTGCTCGGGCGTGATGGCATAGGCCAGTTTCTAGAAGAGAAGGAGAGGCCGTGGGTACCAGTGCACTCAGTGAGGTGCAGGGGCCCCTCCTGACATGCCGTCAGATACTGGGGCTGACGGCTGGACCTCCCCAGACCCTGGAGCAGAGTCCAGGCCATGAGAAAGGACAAGCTTCTGTCCCTACGCCAGGCTTGCTATGGGCTCCGAGTAAGGGTACTCAGCGTGCGTCCCCCTCTGTCTTGAGGCCAGGGGACCCTCCCTTGGTGGTTTGTGTTCAGAGTCTGGACCTTTGGGCTGCAGGCCCCACCCCCCTCTCGCCTGGGCCCTGCAGGCAGGGAGAGGTGTGTGGGAGGGGTCCCCAACTGCACGATCCTGGCCTGCTTTGCCTGGGGCTTCCTCCGCCCTCCCTCCCAACAGTTCCTGTGACCTGGCACCTGTGGGGTGCTCCTTCCATGGAGGCCTGGGTCCGTTTCTTCTGGGAATCCCAGCGCCAGGAGGTGAATTGGTGCCCCCGTGACTAGTCCCCCACCCCCTCCTTTACAGGTGGCAGGAGCGTGTGCCTGACGGAGACCCCAGGGCAAACCCCGGCCACACAGGGGTTTCTGCAGGTGGCCCCGCTGCCCCTGCTCGGGCACAGGGGGGCTCCACCTCCGAATCCACCCCAGCCCCCGGCCGCTGCCTTCTCACCTTCACCATGCTCTGTAGAGCACGCGTGTGCACATGGAGCACACAGAGGGCACGGACCCTGGCAGGAGCACACAGGTGCACTCGTGAGGGCCCGCACGGACGCGCACGCACGCAGACACGCACACGGGCGGACGCGCACGCACGCGGGCACGCACCGCTGCAGACGCGTGCGCACGCACGCGGGCGCGCGCACAAGCACAGCCCGCTCCCTCCCGCACCTGCCCGGCCTACTCT
Organism: Ailuropoda melanoleuca; assembly: GCF_002007445.2. NCBI lineage: Eukaryota > Metazoa > Chordata > Mammalia > Carnivora > Ursidae > Ailuropoda > Ailuropoda melanoleuca. Next base: position 146,880,654 of record NC_048220.1, on the reverse strand, counting down.
ACCGTGGCCCCCGCCCCCGCCAGCCCTCCCTGGAGGTCAGAGAGGAACAGGCAGCCGCAGACCTGAGAGGCCGTCTCCCCGCGTAGGCAGGGCAGGGTGAGGGGCCCGTGTAAACACGCACCTCCCGCAGCGAGCCGGGCAGGCTGCAGAACTTGTAGGCTGCGTAGATGGGCACCATGGACATGGAGGACGTGGCGATGGCCCAGCCCAGCGCGTTGGCCCACTCGGGGAAGATGTAGGCTCCGTAGTGCGGGGGCCTGAAGGTCACAATACTCACCACCACCACAAACTGAAACCAAGGGCAGAGGTCAGGCGGCTATCAGGGGGCGGCTGGGTCGGGGCGGAGGGGGAGCGAGCTTCCACCAGGAGGGTCTCCCGGCCAGGGTGGCTCGGGGCCAGGGGCCCGCCCACGGGGGAGTCCTGGCTGCCAGCCTGCTGCGCCTGTGCCGCTCCGCTAGGGCCTTGCTCCCGGGGCAGGAGGGGTGCACACCCCCGAGTGGGATGCTCGGCAGCCTCACAGCTGCCCTTGGAAAGCCCACGGGTCGTCCTATCCGGGAGACCCTGCCTGGCTTATCCAGCGTGCACAGGGACCCCTCAGCCTTCTGGGCGCATCTGAGATGAAGGAGATGAAGGTGCTAGAAGCAGGACCCCGGGGGCGGGGCAGGGGCGGGACCAGCAGCTTCTGAATGTCTGGGTGCAGCTCCTGGAGAAACTGCTGATTATGCCCGCAGCCAGGCTCCTGCTCCCTCCCTCTCTGCCTGCCTCTGTCTCTGTCTCAGACTGTTTCCGTCTCTGTCTCCATCTCTGTCTCTTCTCCATCTCTGTCTCTTTGTCTGTCTCTGTCTCCATCTCTCTTTGTCTCCATCTCTCTTTCTCTGTCTCTGCCTCTCTGTCTCCATCTCTGTCTCTGTCTGTATCTCTCTCTCTCTCTCCATCTCTCTCTCTGTCTCTGTCTGTTTCTGCCTCTCACTAGCCTGGGGTTGGCCCAGGATGGCGTTTTCCTCATCTGCCGCCGGTTCCAGACATGCCGGGGGTCGGGGAGACACGCGTCTCTGTGAGTGGTTCATGGGGCGCTCTGCTCAGACCTGGACAGCCCTTGAACGGCCTCCGGCAGGACATGTCAGGCCCTGTGAGCCATTGGGTCCTGGCCACGCGACGAGTCCCCCCGCCACTGCAGTGTGGCAGCCGCGTGGCCCTGTGCTCATGAACCCTGCGGCCGGCGGACTTGGCCCACGGGCTTGGGCTGGTGGTCCCTGGCCTCGATGAGAAGAGCCAGGTGGCTACCGGACTTGCTCGTGGTGGCCATGCTGTGAGAGGGTCTAAGTCGCTCCTGTCCTTGGCATTTGGGTCCTTGTGCCCCCTCTCCCCAGAAGTCTAAGTTCCACGACTGTCCTGAGGCAGGAGCCAGCCAATGGCCGTGCTCGGCTTTGGCCTCCCCTCCACGGCAGAGCTGCGATGGACAGCGGCCTTAACTGGGTATAGTGTTACCGTGGATCCCGCGTGAGGTTTCTCAGTGGGTCCAGATGGCGGGGGACGCCTTCAGGAGGCCACGGAGGATTTTAAGGGCCCACTCCCTCCCCAGCCTCACACAGTCAGTGAAAGCCCAGGTGCGTGTGGCCGCCGGGGGACCTGGGCCTGGGGGAGGGGGTTGGTTTGCACACGCGGGGCCCTTACCAGGAGGAAGCAGGGGCTGACGAACTTCCAGCATAGCCTCCAGTAGAGGCTGGGCCGCTGCCCGGTCATCTGCTTGATGTCCTCGCTAAACTGCCTCACGCCTATGGTGGAAGAAGCCGAGCGGGCCGGTCAGGATGGCACGCTCCCCGCCCTGGTCCCACCCCCACCTCCTGCAGCCCCCCCAAACCTCCCAGTGGTCCTGCTGGCCAGGGTCCCCATGCATGTTCACTGCAGTGACACCGGGTGACAGGTGCTCAACCGTCATGGGCACCGAGGGACATGTGTGGGGTGCCAGTGGCTCCCCGGCCTTTTCTCGTCCTCTTCCTCCCTCAGCGCTTCCTCCCTTGTCCTAGGCTGTCCTGCCTCCCCTTGGCCAGAACTGCTGCTTTTTCTTTTTAAAAAAATTGTGGTAAAATACATATAACGTAACATTTGCTGTTTTCACCATTCTTACATGTGGGGTTCAGAGCCGCTAATTTACGTTGCTGTGCGACCAACACTGCATTGATGGTTCTAGAACTTTCCCATCTCCCCAAACCGAAGGTCTGTCCCCGTGAAGCACTAGCTCCGTGCCCCTCCCCAGCCCTGGGAGCCCACCGTGACTTTCTGTCTCATGTGAGTGCCACCCTACAGGACTTGTCCTTTCCCGACTGGCTTATCTCGCTCGGCCTGAGGTTCTCAAGCCTCCTCCGTGTTGTGGCAGGTGTCAGAATGTCCTTCCTTTCAAGGCTGAAAATATTCCAGGATCTGTTTACAATTGTTATTTTTTGGGGAAAGCTATTTCTAGAAACTTACTGAGCTGGCATGTTCTCTAGGAGGTCTCAACAGTGATTTCTCCCACCCTGAGGCTGGCCTGGCCTCTGCTTGGACGACCACAGCCAGTCCACTGAGCCTTGGGTGAGTCTCGTGGGGGTTGCATTGGGGACATGTTCGGAAGACCCCTCCATTCAGAATTCCCTCTGCACACGTCAGCCCCATCATCGGAACCCCGGACATGGAGATGGACCAGGGGCAGAGTGGGATGGAGAAGGGTGAACCCAAGGCCAGCCCCTTGGCCCCTCTGGACTCGGCCCCATGAGTGGTCAGGGCAGCCCATGGCCCCTCCTGGTGCTGGGCTGCTGGCTCGAAGACCAACAGGGACCGTTGGTGCACAGAGAGCCTGGCACACTAACACATCTTACAGGAAACACAGCCTGTGTGTAGGGATGAGGGATGTGAATGGCCGTTTGGAGAAACAATGTGGGCTCTGTCTTCCGAGGCTCTGGGGAGCACGTGGTCACCAGCGTCTCTCCCGCCTCACCAGCACTGAGCTTATGACCGATGGACGCATTTGGGGCACCTCCTCTCTTTCACTGTGGGGTTTCATTTGGGGGTGGGGAAGAGAGCCCAATTTAAAATGATCAAGTATTGATTCTAGGTGCCAATGAAAGCACAGGGTTCAATATTTCCCTTTTCTGTAGAAAAGAAAATATAATTGAAAAAGCGTCCTGGGAATCTGAACTATCTCTCAGGTGCAGCCTCGCAAGGCCGACGTGCTTCTTCAGGCCACGCTGTCCGTGGCCCCGAGGCAGAGGCCGTGAGCCCTGCGCCACACTAGGGCTCCCACAGAGGGGGGCTGGCGCTGCACGGCAGACTGTTAGCTCTGGGCTGGAGCACATAGCCAGGGAGAGGTGCACCTGCTCCCCAGAGCTGTCACCGCTAAGTGCCCCAGAAAAGCCTGGCCAGGTGCTCTCTCCTTACGGGACAGCAGGCAAGGTGGGCAGCTTGCCCAGGTCAGCACGCTGAGAAAGGACAGCGCCTTCTCCAGCTCGGGTGCCCGTGGCTGTCACGACGCCCGGAGCACGACTCAGCGGCCCAGCGGGGGCGGGACAGCCATGGCGGCAGGGGCCCAGTCTCGTCTGGGTGCTGCCTGCCCGCCCGAGGCTCCCGGCCTCGAGAGGCTCGGAGCTCTAACTCAGGAGCTTAGGAGCCAGCAGCTGACTGGTCAGCAGCGACGGCGGGGGCTGGGGCTCTGTCCCTGTGAGGGGCTGGCGGGTGAGCCGTGGCTCAGTGAAACACGCCAATCAGCCCCACCTCCTGAACTGCGTTGCTGGTCACGTTCCCCAGTGAGGAACAGGCCTGTTTCTTAGCCGACCGCGGAGACCTCACGTCCACTGGTCTCTCTCAGCGGCTGAGGATGTCCGCACGGTATGGTCAAGTGGCCACACTGAACAGCTCTGACCACAGTAAGCATTGTGGGGTGCCCCCCGGCTAACCGTGCTCGCCCATCGGCTGAGCAGTTTCCACGCTTCCTGTCCTTTGTGATGCCGTGGCAACCACTGCTTGAAGCTTCCTGGAGCTAACATGCATCAGGAAGGAAGCTGCATGGGGACGACGCACAAGGACGCCAGCGGGCTGGTCAATGACGGCCCCGCGGCCCCGGAGGGGGGCTCCGTCCTTACCGTAGAACCAGGCCACCCCGATGGCCTCGATAAGCACTCCAAAGAGGATGGACGTGCCGGCCGCAAAGTGGTCCAGCAGCGTGAAGACGTAGATGCCGCCCTGGAAGGGAGGGTGCTCGCTGAACTTGGGGTGCCCGCTGAACTTGGGGTGCCCGGCGTGGCACGCCTCCCCCGAGGAAGCCCACAGAAACACTCTCCCCAAATAGACACCGGCCCACGGATTCAGTTCACAGACATGTTCTTACTCCCTGTGAAGTCCGATAGGAGTCATTGAAATTCAGTCCACACAGCTTCTCAGGGACATACCTTTTGTGTGGTAACAGGAAGGACCTCCCTTCCCCTCCCGTCCCCTCCTGTCCCCTCCCCTCCCCTCTCCCTTCCTCTCCCCTCTCTCCTCCCCTCCCAGAGGGCTCCGGGTGCAATCAGGTGAAAGCAACCAAATGCCAAACGTGGGAGTGGCTCAGTGGGAGGGGAGCTGACCCAGGCCCCGCTCCCCACGGTCAGGCCCCCTGGGACCCCGGCCCCACAGATCCAACAGGCAGGGGTTCAGCCCAGGCCGCTGCCCAGGGGGCCATTTCCCATGGACCACAGCTACTCCTGTGACCACGGCTACGTCACATGTGACCACGGGTACCCTGTGTGTGGCCGCAGCTGCTCCCGGTGACCATAGCTGCCCTGTGCAGCCACGTAATCCCACATGTGAACACAGCTACGCACATATCGTTAGCATGTCATTACAGGTCACGGTTTGCGGCTCTCAGACGCGCTGCGGTTCCGTCTGGCCTGAAAGGGCCAAGCCTGCTGCCCGACACCAAATGCTAATGAGACCTCGCCAGGCGAAGCGGGCGCTGGTACGTACGTTGGTAACACAGAAGAGCGAGAGGAGGAAGGTGGCCAGGACGACGAAGAGGGTGAAGAGCTCCCGGTGCCTGTGCAGCAGCTGGAACTCGTCAACGAGCCCGGTGATCACCGACTCCATCCCGCCCATCTGCAGCCAACAGAGCAGGGGCGCTGCGGGGCGGGGCGCGATTTACGTCAACTCCAATGGACCTACACCTGGGGCGTGGACACGAGTGGGGGCCGCACAGCGTCTGGGGTGCAGAGTGGTCTGCATGCAAGACAGCCCTCGGCCACTGGAAAGACCCGGGACGGGACACTGTCCCCTGAGGGACGTGCTCGGCCACTCTGCAACCCCCTGTGGCTGACGTGGCACCATCTGCTGAAACCGCCACAAACAGCCCAGCCCGACTACTCCAAACACATGTCTCCCCACAGCACAGCCTTCTTTGGCTCCTGGGGACATCCTGGCGTGTCCACGGCATAGCCTTCCTGACTCGGAGGGTTGTCACGATGAGCGTCCTCCAAGCACCCTGGCCTACTTGGTGACCCTCTTTGCCCTGCTCTGTCGAAACCTCCTCCTCTAGGATGTGCTGCTCGTGGGAGTCACCCATGCCAGGTGTGCGGTCCAGGGCCGTGGTCACCCAGCAGGTGTGGACTGGGCTGGCTGGGTGATGATAGCCGAGGACTAGGGCGCCCACGGCCTCTCATGGGGACCCTGAGGTCTCAGCTGTTGGTCCTGAGCAGCCAATGGAGACACAGGAGCCTGAGGAAGTGCGGTGGGCCCACGTTCTGCCCCCCCGGGGCAGAGGCATGCACTCAGTCCCCTCATGCGCACGTGAGCACACGCACGCATGGGGCTGCACGCGACATATTCAGTGGGCCAGGCCAGGGCGGCCGCTAGAACTTTCGCGGCCCTGCTCTGCAGGTGTGTTCATCCCTCCTGGGGGCTCTGGGGTCAAGGAAAGCAAGGAGTCAGGAGGGCCCGGCCCTGGCTCTGGGTGGTCCTCACCCTGTCCCCTCCGCTGTGCTCCTGCTGCTGGCCTGTACCTGTGCTTAGGGTCTGTACTGACCGGGCAGAGGGCACCACTGGCTGCCCCGAGTGAAAGAAGGGGTGAGTTGGTCCAACACCCTACCCCAGGAAGGGTCTCAAGCCGCTATGGGACCCCTCCTCCCACCATGCGGGCTCTACATGAGCACAAGAACTCCGGGGGACCCTTCGGGGTGTCGGGCTTTGCCCGCCCTGTGAGGGCTGTGAGGGAGCCCGGCTGTTGCGGGCAGGGCCCCCCTGGTGTGCGAGGCGCTGAGGTCACTCACGGCGCTGTCAATCCCCAGGGTGAGCAGCATGATGAAGAAAATCACGGCCCAGGCTGAGGACAGCGGGAGCGTGGCCAGCGCCTCGGGGTAGATGATGAAGATGAGACCAGGCCCTGAAAAGAGACCTTCCTGTTGCCACTGACTTGTAGCTTCCCGCTTGCCCCACCCAGGGAGGCCGGCACAGCGGTAAGGTGACCAAATCCCTCCCAGCGCCTTCTTTCCCATTCTCCCTGAAGAGTCCTCTGTCCTGGGAATTCGGTGGACACCTGGCCCAGGACTCCAGAAAATGGAAACCTGACATCAGTTGGAGGCCCGCACCTTGTTCCTCTGGGTCCTTCCAGTCTGCGCAGGGCTGTGGGGGCTGGAGAGGAAGTGGGAGTGGAACCAACATAGGTGAGGGCAGTAGGGGCTCCAGCAGCCTGCCCGCCATCGGTGACAACCTAGGTCAGGCCCCCTGGTCTGTTTACCTATGCACCTCATAGACACTCATGCACCCACACACACATGCATGCATTCACACACGTGTGCATGGTCACACATGCATGCACGCTCACACATGCGCACACACCCAACACGCATGCACACATGCATGACACGCGCGCACACCCATGCTCATGCATGCACACGTGCTCACACAGTGCTCGTGCATGAGTGTTCACACACACGTCTGCCCACATACCCATGCATGCTCTCACACACAGGCACGTTCACACGTGTGCTCACACAGGCATGCATACTTATGCATGCATGCTGACAGACGCACACATGCTCTCACACACACTTGCTCCCACACGCGTGCTCATGCATGCGTGTTCACACACACGTACGCCCACGTACGCATGCATGCTCACACATAAATGCACACTGATACAGACATGCACACACGAATGCTCTCACGCACACATGCATGTTTGCACGCACACTCACACTGTGGTACATTTAGAAATACATGAATATTTTTCTGTGCCAATGAATTACTCTGTGTCTGATCTTTAAAAACCATGTAATGAATGTGGAAATACTATGGCTCAACAAATGCTCAGAAGGGGCAGGTTTCTGCTCACACAGCGGCTCCCCTGGATCAGTCCCTTTCGGGACATCCCAGGAGCGGGGCTGCCGTGTGGCGGACGTGCATGCGGGAAGTGCACTGCTCCCTCAGGCCGCTGTGGGATCTTGGTGGGCGTGGGGGCCGTGGGCTCAGACAGAGGCAGGGAGGCGGGGGTGGAAATGGTGCGGGACTCAGCTAGACTCGCTGTATTTGGCCTTGACGATCCCAGAGTACAAACGTGCCCTCAGGGAACTGTAATTATTTTCATGGTCACTTTTAAAAGATGGGCCTATTTAACTCACTCCCACGGCCTCCCAAGCCTTTATGTGCAAAGACGTAGCTTCCCTAATCTCTCAGTCCTTGGCAGGGCCGCGGCGGGCACCAGTCGACGGGATGGGTGCTTACGGATTTGTAGAGAATAGAACAGAGCTCTGCAGCCAAGCTGTCCTCATGGGGCCCGTGCTCAGGCCTGGGCTCTCTGCCATTTCTGTCCCCTTGCAAGGCGCACAGTCCCCAGGGCGGGGCTGAGGGGTGGCTCATTTGAGATGCTCTAAAGCCTAAATGCCACGAGCCACAGACCCAGGAAGAGGTCGGTCAGCTCAGTTGAACGTGATGTCAATATCTTCGCCTTTCAGTTCTGTACCTGAGTTAACATTTCACCCTGTTTTCTTGAGAATTAGAGCTATAAATGACATTTACTTTGCTTGTCGGAAATGCATAAAAGACATTCACTCTACTTGCAGGGGTTAATAGAGGTTTTTGTAAGCTATTGCTACTTATCATAAAAAAGGGCAAAAGCACAGGAAATGCATAAATGCAGCAGTGAGTAAATTTCACTGCTCCGTATTTATTTGCTTTATGTTCCCATTCTCCTGCTTTTATTGGATTTTCCCGGAGGCAAGAATGTGGACTTAGGAAGCCCACAGGCCCAGCGCCTGCTTTCCCACCAGTTTCCGAGGGCGGGACCTCTCCTTCCTACTTTCCAAGTGGGGTCCAAAGGCTCAACGCTGCAAGGATAGGATGGGATGGAGGCTAAGGGCTGCGGGCACGGGTGGGGCGGCCCTCTGCTCCCCTCACCCCTCCCTGAACGCTATCCCTGCCCTCCACTCAAGAGTAGAAAGACTCAGGGAGAGATGAGTCAGGGACACCCACATGGGCTTCCTGAGCACAGCCCCAGGAGAAGAGGGGCCTTTTCAGAGGACATGGAGGGGTGAGGACAGACTCCAGGGGCGGAGTCCTCCTCGATCACCCCCAGAACAATCTGACAGCAGGTGAGGGATTGCAGTGATCTCAGGAAATCCTGGAGTCCTGGACCGACCCAGTGCCATGGCTTTCCATCCATGCACTGGGACTGAGCAGGCCCACGAATGCCTAGGGGTCCCTTCCGCACCCCACACCTGCACCTGGCCTTCTGCTGGGGCCCAGCCTGCTCCCTGGGTCACCTGTATCCACTACCACCTGCCCACTTCCTGGCACACAGACACCTGCTTTCTGTTGGCGGCTGGCTAGGTGAGTGGGTTGGGAACAGCCTGTGTCCCTGTGTACCCAAGACTTCATGGTTCCTCTGGTTATTACCCAAATCCCACCTAAATGTGTCATGATCACTAGGTGTTTGGAGGGAAAAGCTCTGGCGCCAATGAACAGTTCATGTCCCAAACCATTCTCTTTGGCCTTGCTCTCCGGCCCTGCCGGCTGTGTGTCTTGGGAGAGCTCAGGGCTCCCACCCCTGAGCTGCATGGGCCCCTGTCGAGATGTAAACACAGACAAGGCCTACCCGGAGAGCAGGAACCAGACCCTGGTCCTGCGGCCCTGGCACCTCTGCAGGGAGCTGGCGGCCAGCAGGGCAGGAGCCGGGTGTGGTGGGCGTGTCGCTGCCCCAGGGAACGTGTCCTTCCACGGGTTCTCTGCTCTGAAACACGTGTGACTCATGTGACCTGGACTCAAGGCCTGTGCATCTCCCTCCCACTGTGCGGGGTAAACACTCAGAGAACCGGGCGGCCAGGGCTGTGGAGCGGGCAGGCGGTGGGGATGCCAGGCCTGCCCTAGGGGGACTTACCATCCTTGGCCACGTCCCCGATGGGCACGCTGTGCTTCTGGGCCATGTACCCCAGGAAGGAGAAGACCACGAAGCCGGAGGAGAAGCTCGTCAGGGAATTGACCGAGGTGGTGATGACCGCATCTCTGGGGAACGAGAGACACTGGAGCAGGGGCGACTTCCAGCTTTTGTTCTTAACGCACCGAGTCCGGGGTCAGGCGGGCTTTAGAGGGGTGCTTTCCCAGAAGGACACCCCCAGCCCCTCCTGTGGGCTGCATCACAGAAAAGCCGGTGCCCAGGGTGACGGGACCCCCAGCAGAGAGGCTCTAGGCTCCGGGTGTGTCCAGGCTTTGGGCCGGGCAGGCCCCGTGTTGACCAGCCGTGCGTGTGTGCCCTGGGACCGAGGGGCTTCTGGCACTGAGGATTAGTGCGAAGGTGAGACAGTCTCCAGCTGCAATGTGGGGGCTCCGGGCGGGCGAACAGAAACCAGTGGGGTCCCACCCAGGCTCAGCAGGGGGCTGTCTGGCAGGGTGTCTAGATGCATCTGGGGGAGCTGGTTGAAATGCGGGTCTGGTGGGGCCCGATGCTGTGTGTTCCCGGCACGGGGGACCCCACCCGCAAGGCTGAGAACTCAAGGGGGCTGGAGGGAAGTGCAGGTGGGGGAGCAGGGGGTGTGGTCAGCCCCTCCCGGTGCCAGAGGGGAAGGAGTTCGCAGAACATCTAGACCCGGGAGGGCCCCCGTGCGGCCTCTTTGCTATGCATGCTGTCTTTTCTGTCCTCGTGATGTGAAGAAAACAAACACAAGCCCATAAGGGTCAAAAAAAGCAGGCCCCAGATGAACTTGCTTCTGTGTTGAGATGGATTTGGGTCCAGCCTGTGGCTGCAGGGTCACTCAGGTTTGGCACTTTGCTGCCCTCCCTGGGGCCAGGTGCCCTGAGCACCTGGGGAGGCAGAGGCGGCTGGGGCCTGGCAGGGGACAGGGGGCAGAGGCCGGGGCCCTCAGTGGGGACGCCGGGAGGTGGCGAACACCTTCATCTGTTCCAGTACTTTCTTTAGAGCAAGAACCAAGTTACCTGTAGCTTCTGCCTTTTCATTTCCATTAGAGAGCCGTTCTGCTCGGAGGCCCTGCGTGCACAGCACACCCCCCGCCCTGTATCTGGCGACACGTCGTTTCCAGAGGTCAGCAGACCCCGTGACAGGGACAGGCGCTCGGGACTTACCTGTAGCAGTTGTTGGTGAATTTATTGTAGCTGGAGAAGGCAATTAGCACCCCAAACCCAACGCCCAGCGAGAAGCACACCTGGGTGGCAGCGTCTATCCAGACCTGCAGAGCCAGACAAGAGAGGCAATCACGGGGAGCACGTCAAACCCATGAGAGCCCACGGTCACAGGGCCACCGAGGGCTCCATGGAACAGTCACATTGAAACACAACATTGTCATCAACGAGCCAGCAGCATCGACAACGTGATCAGCGGCAAATGCCGTCGCAGGAATACACCCGCCGCATCCCCGGCCTCAGAGCACAGCTCACGGAACGGCTGTATCTTGCTGCTTTATTTGCAATTTCCCTCGGAAGGTCAGCAGTGTTCTCCGCACGGCCAGACTTGTAGTTAATTTGTTCAGATGCCTCGCCCCTGCACAGCCTTGGGTGGGGGTGGAAAGCAGCTGAACTCCACCCTGGGGCATCACCCAGGACGACCACATCTGCTCTCTGAGGGGGCTTGCTGGCCCCGGGGGCAGTCCCTAAGTCTCCAGGCTGCCCACGGTGCAGGCCTGCAGGCGAGGCCCCTCAGGCAGGGGCACCAGAGCTGGCTGGGAACACGGGGCAGCCTCCAAGGGCCCCAGGGTGGCTGGCCTGAGTAGGACCTCACAAGGGAGCTGGACAGGGTACAGCAGAGGAGGCCGGAGCCTAGGGCTGTCGGGAGCCCACCACCCGCCCACACTCTAGGACCAGCAGGGCCTCTGTCCTTCGGGCAGCCTGCCCAGAGACTTGGGATCACCCTGGTGTTGGGACAGTGTGCTCCGTGCGGTGGGCTAGGCCTCGGCATGCTCCCTGAGTAGCTGAGTGGTGAGTGGGCTGGGGGCCTCTGCTCTGCTGTCCCTCTTGTGCTGGTCATCAGTTAGCTTGCTTGGCCGGGCCGCTGCAGGCAGGAGCTATAGCGCCTGGGAGAGCTCCTGCCGCCTGCTTAGTGCCCGGCCCTCACCAGGGCAGTCCCCACCCCTGAGCCTTCGCACATGTGACTCACCCACCAGGATGTGCCTCCTGGAAGACTGTCCAGGCCTTTGTTCACTGCTGCCCCCGGGACCCAGCTCTGGACCCAGTGCAGGACCCATCCTGGAACCCACCTGGCAGCCTCCCTGGGCCTATTTGGAACTGCCTTCCTTCCTTTACCACCTGACCTCTCCTCTCCTGCTGGAATGGGAGCTCTCCCAGGATGGAACTCTGCGGGCCCCAGCCTGGGCCTGTCCTAGCCTGTGGAGCCGCCCCAAGAGCTGCCGACGAGTGAACAAGGGCCTGGGTACCATCTAAGGGTGCTGGCCCCTAGGAGGAGCCCCTTGTCCATATGCGGGATCCAGAAATGGATACCCAGGATGCAGTGCAGTCTCTGTGTCAGAGCAGTGCAGGGTCCAAAGTGTCAGGGACATGGGATGGGATGGAGCAGAGGGTCCCTGCTGTCCTGCCTGCTTGCCGGGCAGGCCCCGGTAGAAGCTCTGCTCCTGATGTGCCCGAGACCAGTGCGGGTGCTGGCCTGGCCTCCTGCTGGCAGCAGGCTCCATCAGCTTGCTCTGCACTGAGCCCCAGGGGACAGGTCAGGCTCTAGCCTGGCATAGTGCTGGAGAGCCCGTGACTTGATCAGGGCCAGCTCCTGTGCGACCTGCCTCAACTGCTAAGCCCCAGAGAAGGATGCCCAGGGCCACTTGATCTATGAATGTGGCCACCAAGATCCAGGGGGTTGGGAGATGGGCAGCACCTGGGCCAGGAGGAGCCCTGGGAGGACATCCCAGGATGACCGCCAAGCCAGTGAGGCCCCGTTCCTGCCCCATCCAGAGGAGGACTGGAGGAGCTGATGCAAAGGTCAGCCAGGACCCCACAGTAGGGCAAGGAATGGCTCCACCCTCTAGACTGGGGACTACATGGACCTGTCCCTTTGGGATCTCAGGCCTCCCAGAGCCCAGGGGTTGTAGACCTGCTCTGTCCTGATCTATGACCCTTCCTAGCCCTGAGCCGACAGGGTGGTTGGGGAGGATGGAACATGTTGGTTTATCCAAGATACTCATCATCTATCTGTCACCCAAAAACTATGTGTCCATCAATCACCTACCCATCCATCATCTATCCATCCATCATCTATCCATCTGTATATCATCTATCTATCCATCCGTCTATCCATCCATCATCTTTTATCCCTCTGTATATCATCTATCTATCCATCCATCTATCCATCCATCATCTTATCCATCTGTATATCATCTATCTATCCATCCGTCTATCCATCCATCATCTTATCCATCTGTATATCATCTCTATCCATCCGTCTATCCATCCATCATCTTTTATTCATCTGTATATCATCTATCCATCCATCTGTCTATCCATCCATCATCTTATCCATCTGTATATCATCTATCTATCCATCCTTCTATCCATCCATCATCTTTTATCCATCTGTATATCATCTACCTATCCATCCATCTATCCATCCGTCATCTTTTATCCATCTGTATATCATCTATCTATCCATCCGTCTATCCATCCATCATCTTATCCATCTGTATATCATCTATCCATCCATCCGTCTATCCATCCATCATCTTATCCATCTGTATATCATCTATCTATCCATCCATCTATCCATCCATCATCTTTTATCCATCTGTATATCATCTATCTATCCATCCGTCTATCCATCCATCATCTTATCCATCTGTATATCATCTATCTATCCATCCATCTATCCATCCGTCATCTTTTATCCATCTGTATATCATCTATCTATCCATCCGTCTATCCATCCATCATCTTATCCATCTGTATATCATCTATCTATCCATCCATCTATCCATCCGTCATCTTTTATCCATCTGTATATCATCTATCTATCCATCCGTCTATCCATCCATCATCTTATCCATCTGTATATCATCTATCTATCCATCCATCTATCCATCCATCATCTTTTATCCATCTGTATATCATCTATCTATCCATCCGTCTATCCATCCATCATCTTATCCATCTGTATATCATCTATCTATCCATCCATCTATCCATCCATCATCTTTTATCCATCTGTATATCATCTATCTATCCATCCGTCTATCCATCCATCATCTTATCCATCTGTATATCATCTATCTATCCATCCATCTATCCATCCGTCATCTTTTATCCATCTGTATATCATCTATCTATCCATCCGTCTATCCATCCATCATCTTATCCATCTGTATATCATCTACCTATCCATCCATCTATCCATCCGTCATCTTTTATCCATCTGTATATCATCTATCTATCCATCCGTCTATCCATCCATCATCTTATCCATCTGTATATCATCTATCTATCCATCCATCTATCCATCCGTCATCTTTTATCCATCTGTATATCATCTATCCATCCATCCGTCTATCCATCCATCATCTTATCCATCTGTATATCATCTATCTATCCATCCATCTATCCATCCATCATCTTTTATCCATCTGTATATCATCTATCCATCCGTCTATCCATCCATCATCTTATCCATCTGTATGTCATCTATCTATCCATCCATCCATCTATCCATCCATGCATCATCTATCCATCCATCATCTATCCATCCATCATCTATCCATCCATCACCTATCTATCCATCTATCCATCCATTATCTATCTCTATGTACTTATCATCTTCCACCTTCGATCTATCATCTATCATCTGTCTAATTTCTGACAACCTCTCACCTGTCATCTACTCTTCTCTGCATCACATATGAGCGTCTTTCCTCATGCACTGGCACATGTCTGGCTTCCACCTGTGCTCTACCGGTTTTCCTGCCCAAAGCACTAGCTTCCTTATGTTGTCCTCATGCCATTTTCTTTGATTTCTTCATCATGGTTCCCTGGCCTCTGAGACCCACAGCCACCTCCCCCTGCAAGCATACCTGTGGCTTCCTGTTGGCTTTCTGCAGTGTGGACACTCTCCCGCTTCCCTCGCTCGTGCAGAGCATGCATCTGCTGCTCTCATGGCCTGACTGCCTGTCCTTTGTGGACTTCCCAGTGGCCCGCCCAGTGCCACTTTCCCTGCCCTTGTCCATGGGTGCCTCCCATTGCTGCTGAAGCTTCATACTCTCCCTGTGCTGCTCCCCCGCTCCTGGGAGCTTCCTCGGGGCCAGGAGCCACACCTGCCTTCCCTCCTACCCATTTCCACCCCAGGGCTGTACCTTCCTGCGTCCCTGGGGGGTGCCAGACCTGACTCACGAACACCTAGTGGCATTGGGCAACAACCCTCCAAACAGCCCCCTGTCCCCAGCTTCAAGCCCCCCACACCCCAGCTACCCTTCCCCATTATGTCTCAAGGGCATGCCACAGTGAGTCCCCTGGGTGGCCACTGGGGTCCCCGCCATCTGCCAAAATCTAGTGCACCTGAATTTTCAATGATCTCCTGAGAATGCTACCTTTTCCATCATCCCAGCCACCCTGGGCCAATGGGCACTCCCACTTCAGGGCCTTGTTTCCCTAAAAGGCTGCTGCCTCTTCTCTCTCCCTCTCTTGGGAGACCTCTGTCTGTCCCATGGCCTGTCCAAGCCCCCTCTCTTCAGTAGGCTGTCTCCAAGTATTTTAACACAGAATGATTGCTCTCTTTGTTGAAGCAATGTGTAGCCAGCTGCACACTTCGTTTTTGATGTGATGTGATTTAGATCCCTCCCTTGTGCCATGGACACCATGAGTGTTTCACCAATGAGGTTTGGCTTCCCAAGGATGAGCCCTGGTTCGAGCAACCACGATGAACACAGAGCCAGAGCTCAGGGCTACACTCCAGGTGAGTGGCCACACTTTCTGGCACAGACTGGGCAGCCCATCAGTGCTTATCGGAGGAACCTGAGAGCGTTCCTTCAGGAACTGGGGATGGGCCAAGGGGGAGACACCAATCGGAAGCAGCCTTCCATTCTATTCCTGCAGAGACTGAGCAGGTGGTCTGCTCCCCTAACTGTCTTATTTGGTCCATTCAGCTCCCTGCTGTGCCCACATGTCTCAACTGGATGATGAGCTCTGCTGGGTGGGGTCCGGGGCTGCCCGTCTTGCAGAGCCCTGCACATAGTAGGGCAACCTACACCTGCCACATTTACAGGGTAGAAAATCCGGCCCAGCTGCTGCCTTTAGGACCTCCCGCCCCAGAACACAGGAGCCCCATGGCGTGGAGCCTGCCAGTGCATGTGGACTGGGGGCCGCGAGTGGAGGGCATACTCACAGAAGACTCACAGAGCCGATGGAAGTCTACGCTCAGGTATGCTCTGATGCCATCGACGGCCCCAGGGAGAGTGATTCCTCGCAGAAGCAGGGCAAAGAGGACCACATATGGCATGGTGGCTGTGATCCACACAACCTGGGAGAGTAACGCATCGCCTGGCAGCACCAGCCACCCACTGGCAGGGTGGCCACGGCTCACCCTGGTTGGTGGCCTCTGGTTGGGAACCCATCATCCCAAACACTCTCAGGATGCCAGGTCAGCAAGGCTCCCTGCAGTAGACTGTTAATGCCCTCTGTCCTGTAACTTTCCCAGGGATTCAAGTGGAACAGACAGTTTGGCAGAGAAGGGACATTCCTCTTCTGCATTTGGTCTGTGGCAGTGGGCTGGAATGCCGAGTTTCTGATGAATGAGATGCAGTGAATTTGCACTGGTTGTGCAAATGCACACCTACATGGTGTGTAAAAGGTGGACTCTGAGCTAGGAGGTGGGGGAGGAAAGGAACCTGTCCTTACTGAGAGGCTCGGGGTGCTGGCACTCCACTGCACGTATATGGCAAGTGATGGGCACATTTTGGTCAAAATTGCTTTGGGTGCCCAGATAATAACCAAAATATTTTCATCAACAAAAACAACTTATGGTATGCTTGTGTTCATGCCGCCTGTCCACTCACTCTCCAACCTCCCACAGCCCCCGTGTCCGCCCCCCAACTTCCCTCGGCCCCTGTGTCTGCTCCCCAACCTCCCTCGGCCCCCGTGTCCGCCCCCCAACCTCCCACAGCCCCCGTCCGCCCCCCAACCTCCCTCGGCCCCCGTGCCCGCCCCCAACCTCCCTCGGCCCCCGTGCCCGCCCCCCACTCCCCGGCTGGCAGGGCCTGCGGCTCACCTTCCCAGACGTCTTCACCCCCTTCCACAAGCTGAAGTACAGCAGGACGATGACCAGCACCAGGCAGGATGTGAGCTGCCACCGGGGGGGACCCAAGTCATCGATGCCGTGGCTCTCGTGGAGGTGCAGCACGCCACGCCTGGACGGGGGGAGAGGTGGGTCCTTCCCGGGCCGCGGCTTCCCCGCCCAGCCCTGGGACCGGAATGCTGAGCTGGCCCAGAGACCCCCAGTCAGGAGGCTCAGGCCCGCCAGCCCCGCCGAGACGCAGGGTCCGTGCCCCGAGGGCCGCAGCTCGCTGGGAGCCCGCAGACGCCAGCCCCTACCTCTGCCCCTCAGCACCCCTGACTTTCAGGGCTGGCGGAGGAATGGGTGCTTCGGCTCTGAGGGAAAGGCACTCCGGAAGCCAGATGGAAGGTACTCGGTGGTGCGGGGCACCGTGGGATGGGCCAGGGTCCCCTTTGCAGGGGTGAGGCTGCGCAGACCCAGAGCGGTAAAGC
Source organism: Ailuropoda melanoleuca (assembly GCF_002007445.2). NCBI lineage: Eukaryota > Metazoa > Chordata > Mammalia > Carnivora > Ursidae > Ailuropoda > Ailuropoda melanoleuca. Next base: position 146,863,464 of record NC_048220.1, on the reverse strand, counting down.
AGCACATGCGGACGCCCGTGCTGTCCTCTGAGGGGCACGGCTGACATTGGCTCCCACGGCTCCAGCCACCCCGGGGAGGAGCCGCAGGTAACGGACTCAGGACAATTCTGCTTCAGGCTTGCTCAAGAGCCCGTCTCGCGGAGGGAACCCATCATAAAGGCAAAACATGAGGCCGCGGAGAGGGAACGGGACTCGTGGCCCGTGGAGCACTCCGTGAGCGCCAGTGTCCTGAGATCGCCGCGACCACCTCCAGGAAATGTGGCGGCACCATCAGTCTGCTGTGCACCTGCCGCCTCACCTCCCTGTTGGGATTTAGACTCAAAGCCGACGCCCGGTTGTGCTGCTGCTCTAGGAGGAGGGGACGGCCCTGCTGGGACAGTGCTCAGGGGGCTGTGCCCTGCCTGCCCTCCCCGGGCCTGTCCTCCCCGGGCCTGTTCCCCCAGCACCCTCCTGTGGCAGTGGAGTTCCCAGTGCCTCCCAGCCCTGGCTCTGTGTCGGCCGCCCTACTCCCCCCATGTCCTAGTTCCCCAGCCAGACCTTATCACCCAGAACCTCTTTTCACCAACAGCACGACAGCACTGAGTGAGACCACACGCCAAAGGCCCTGTCACACCTTGGCCTCCTTGCAAGGCCCCACACATGAATGTGGGTCACACGCCTCGGCCTGGTGGCAGGTGGCCATTTACTCATTTGTCTGGGAAAGGAGCCCGGCGGCCCACGGGCGTCTGTAGCCTCCTAGATGGAGGGGGCACAGGGCTCCACGACACCACACTCACTGGTTTCCCTTGTAAATGTTTCAAATTACTTCTGGAATTGGCACGTCTGTTGGTTCAATTCCCTCCCCAAGATTAAAAACTCATCTTGCTCTGAAGTTATTTGAAATTCCTCAGTTTAGGGGACAGGACAGTGCAGAGTGCCATCAGCCTGGGGACAAGAGCCAGCATATACCAACCCTGCGTGGGGACCGCCTCCAGTGACTACAGACAGCTACTGGGAAGAGCAGGAATGACACTTCCCGGGGCAGGGGGCACAGCCTGGTGGGTCGATAAAGGGTGTCTGGGTAAGGTGGTTTGGGGCTGACGTGCAGAAGTGGTCCAGAGGACCAGACTGCGGTGGCCTAGGAGGTCACCAGTCCTGTTTTAGGTGAGTTTTTTGTCCTGGTTCATGGACCTGGACACCAACAGAGCACTGGAGGCGTGCCAGGCTTGCAGCAGGCTCCAGGAACCCTGGCTGAATCCTCACAGCAGCCCCCTTGCCCCATTTCCAGGCACCGAGAGCATAAGCACCAACCCAGCCTGGAGGCAGAGAGCTGCAAAGCAGGGCCTGGGACCCAGATGGCCTAACTCAACCCATGCTCTGTCCAGAGAGGGGTGGTGTCCAGAGAAAGGAGCTGAGGGGCTCCACTCTGGCCCCATGGGAATGACATCACAGACAACTAGAAGCTGGACAAAGGACACCACATAGGTATGTTTAGACAGGGGACTGGAGGTGATGCAGGGCTGACCCCCACCCCTCCCCTAGCAATGCCCCAGCTTCCTGCCTGTCAGGCCACCCCCCAAGGCAGGGCGGGCGTGTCCCGAGGGCAGCAAGTGAAGGTGGTGGGAAGGAACTGCCAAAGTGCCCACTGACCTGTGGAATAGCCCCGGGGGCTGGCGGCTGACCGTTCCCGGAGCTCCCACAGGGCTGGGGCCGTTGAGCTCCCGCCGGCCAGAGCAGGGCACTTGCAGGGTCACACGGGGGGCTCAGGGAAGGCTCTGGAAGGGCCACACTGTGGCAGAAGGATGAACTATTCCTGAAGCGAAGCCAGCCAGAGCGACCTCAACACAGCTTACAAACACGCTTCAAGAGGCTGAAACTGCCCCGCAAGCAAATTAACTTCCCTCCAGAACAGACGCGACATTCCTCGAAGGAAGACAACAAACGTAACGCACGCTAACATAAGCCTCATCGGGCCTGGCGTGCAGCGAGGACGCTGCTAGACACGCAAGGCGGAAGAAAACGTGGCCTGCAACCAGGAGAAAACCGGCCGTCAGCTCCCCCACGCGAAACACAAAAAGTAACTCAGAATGGTAAAGTTACACTTAAGAGCCAAAATTACAGGTTCTTGGAAGAGACAGTAGTGGTAAATCTTCATGACCTTGGGTTTGGCAATGATTTTCTGGTATGACAAGCAACGACAACAAAATAGGTAAATCGACCAAAATAAAAAAACTTTTGTGCATCAAAGGACACTATCAACAGAGTAAAAAGGTAACAAAATGAGAGAAAATATTTGCAAATCATATATCAGAGATTAATATCCAGAATATATGAAGATTGAAAACTCCACAACAGAAAAACCCCAAGCTACTCAATTTAAAGATGGGCAAAGTGGGGGGCGCCTGGGTGGCTCAGTCGTTAAGCGTCTGCCTTCGGCTCAAGGCGTGATCCTGGCGTTCTGGGATCGAGCCCCACATCAGGCTCCTCCGCTGGGAGCCTGCTTCTTCCTCTCCCACTCCCCCTGCTTGTGTTCCCTCTCTTGCTGGCTGTCTCTCTCTCTGTCAAATAAATAAATAAAATAAAATAAATAAAGACGGGGAAAGTGGGACTACATCAAACTAGGAAGTTTCTGCACAGTGAAGGAAACCACCAACAAAATGGAAAGTCAACCTGCTGATGGAAGGAAATTATTTGCAAATCATATATTTCACAAGATGTTAATACCCCAAACATGAAACACACATACAACGCAACAGCAGAAAACAACCTGATCAAAAAAATAAAAAGAGCAGAGCTGAACAGACATTTCTCCAAAGAAGACACAGGGACAGCCAACAGACACATGAAAAGATGCTCCATGTCGCTCAGCATCAGGCAAATGCAGATCGAAGCCACAGTGAGTTACCACCCCACACCTGTCAGAACAGCTGTTATGAGAAAGTCAAGAAATGACAAGTGCCGGCAACAATGTGGAGACACGAGCCCCCCATGCACCGCTGTTTGGGAATGCACACTGATGCAGCCACCCCGGAACCAGGATGGATGTTCCTTGAAAAATTAAAAACAGAAATACCGTCCAATGCAGCAATCCCACTTTAGGTATTTACCTGAAGAAAATGAAAACGCTAACTCGAAAACGCAGCTGCACCCCTGCGTTCACTGCAAGCAACGTTATTTACAAGAACCAAGACATAGAAACAACCCAAGCGTCCGCTGACAGACGAACAAAATATGGTTCATCCATACAGTGGAACGTTGTTCAACCTCAAAGGGAAAGAAATGGACACCTGCTACAGTGTGGATGGACCTGGAGGACATCACGCTGAGTGACATAAGCCAGACACAGAGGACAAATGCTGGCTGGTTCCTCTTATACGAAGTCCCCGGAGTTGTCAAATTCATGGAGACGGAGAGTAGGACAGTGGGCACCAGGGGCTGGTGGGGGGCGGAGAGGGAGTCCGTGTTCCACAGGGACAGTTTCAGTTTGGGAGGGTGAGCAAGTCCTGGGGACGGATGGTGGTGACGGCAGCACAGCACTGTGAATGTGCCTGATGCCACTGAACACATGCTTACAAATGGTCAAAATGACATATTTTATGTTCTGTATAGTTTATCACAATTTAAAGAAATTCCCCCAAATGAAGGCAAAATATGTTTCAGGAAAACTAAAGCAGAGAAAACTCATTGCCAGCAAGCCTACACTGTAAGGCATGTTGAAGGCAATTCTTCAGATGGAAGGGAACGAAGCCCAAATGGAAATCTGGACGCACATAAGGATCGGAGAGCACCAGAAACAGCCACTCTGCAGGTAAACCCCAAAGTTAGTATCCCGTTTCAGATTTATTCAAAATGTAACTGACTGTTTAAAGCAAGAAGAGTAACAACATCGTGGCGTTTACATCATCCTGTAGAAACAAAACCCGTGACAACAAAGGACGGGTCGGGAAGATGAGAGCATGTTGTAAGGCTCCTGAATGTGAAATGGTATGATGTCATCTGGCAGTAGACAGTGAGAAATTAAAGACACACATTGTAAACCCTATAAATACCCACAAAAGTTAAAACAAGGCTTAGCAGCCAATAGCATAGCTAAAATGGAAGCCTAAAAATTAATTAATTCAAAAGAAGGGATAAATAGAGGAAACAAGAAACAAAGAGATAGGACAAGTAGAAAAAGAAATCAAGATGAAAGACTTAAACCCAACCATAGGGATAATTATTGGATGGGAGCCCCAATGACAAGACAAAAATTGTTACGCTGAAGGAAAGAGCAAGAACTAAGTTTACACTGTCTGCAAGAAATGCACTCTCCATACGACCCTTGTGGGTTAAAAATGCAAGGATGGAAAAGGTAACAATGCGAACACTGCCCATCGGAAGGCAAGGGTGAGCGATCATTTTGCTGCCAGACAAAGCTGTTTCAGGATGAGGACTGTGACCAGGAGGGACATCTGGGACTGCAAAGGCATCCATTCAAAGACTTGATATTCATAAATGCACACACACTTCATAGCACAGCCCCAAAATGCATGAATGAAGTCAACACTGATGGAATCAAAGAGGCAGGTGCACAATCACGGTTGAGAGTTCAACATCCCCTTCTCAGCATCCGGGAGGACAGTGGACAGTAAGGAGCTCCCACAGCCTGCAGACACGGTGCAACTCCCTCCCAGTGACAGCAGAACATCCGTCCCTTGTCAGCGCACCGGCGATACCCACCAGGACAAACCATACACCAGGCATCAAAGGTCTCTGGATGTTTTGGGATAATGAAGCCTTATAAATAGAGTATGTCACTAAATCAGAATTAAGTCAGAAATCAGCAATAGAAGCATATCTAGAAAACCTCCAGAGATTTCAAAATTCGATGGGAAGCTCCCCAGATCTCCCATGAGTCAAAGAGGGAATCACAAGGTAGATCAGGGAGTACTTTGAACAGAACGAACATGGAAACACAGCACGTGGAGCTTTGCGGGACGTGGCCAAAGCCTTCTCCTAGAGGCAAACACATAGCTTTCCAGTTTACGGTAGAAAGTAGGCGAAGGTAGTGCGAAGTGTGTACCGAACTGTGGGACATCTGAACGGGTTGGAGTTACACGGCCTGTTTTGGGGTGTCCAAGCCCACAGATGCCGTCCTGGCTCGGACTTCACATCTGTCCAGCGAGTTCCCTGCACCTTTCTCAGCCCTGGAGCTACAGCCACGAGCCTCTGGTTTTGGCTCTGAGCCTGCCGTGTTTCCTCTTGCACCCCCAGGGATTGAAGCTGTGGAGTGGGGCAAGTGCCAGGGCTGACGGGGAAAGTGCTGCTGAGGTCAACACCACACAAAGTCCCCACTTTCTTGGGTAAGACGTAATGAAAGTAACAGCGGCATCATGCTTCACTCTGCAGGCTTGGTGGCACGCTTTCCACCGTGAATCCTTCCACGCCTCCAAACAAAAGACAGGTGGTCCTGGTAGTGTCACTTGGTACCTTTCAACCTCTCTGCAAGCTTCCCATCTCAAAATTGTAAGAGACATTCTAGCTTGAAAGCTGAGTCCTCATTTTGTTGGCGTAATGATGGAATAAACAATTAAACCCAAGCCAGCACCAAGCACCTCTGAGCACCCCTCAGTGCGGGGACCTGACCACAGGCCCCCAGGGGCTCATCCACCACCGTGTCTGCTCCCCACTTTCTCGTGCAGAGGGTCCCTGCAGACCCCTTCCCTCTGACCATGGCCAAGCTGAGCACTGGGCCACAGGGGTGAGGGCACACGCAGCCCAGGCACGACCCGTCAGTGAGACACTATTCACTTTGGGAAACACAGCGGTGAACAGCTCAGCAGCAAGCAATGTGGCGTTTTCACCCCTAAGGACAGAAACCTCGATTTCTCTTTATCTGGACAATTCTTGCTTCTCGTCACACTGACTGCCATCCACACACTTGTAAACTTCTCTGCACTCTGTTTCTCACAGCTGCTGTCTTTCAGGCAAATCGCAAGGGACAGATGGCAGGTGGGCTCCCCCGGCCCACCCCTCCTGAGAGCTCCTAGCATGGCTCGCAGCCCCTCCTCAGGCAGGCCCTCCCTTTCCCTTCCCTGTGGCCTCACACACGTACTCTCCTCCAGTCCCAAACCAACAACAGCATCTTCCTAAAAACAAAAGCACGTCCTATGGCACGTGACTGTCACCCCGGCCTGACCACACTCTTCCTGACCGCGGCTCAAGGAAACCACCCATCCTCCTGGCTGCGCCTCCAGGCCCTCCAAACCTGCCTCCCACGTTCCTGCCCCTTGATGCCACTTGTGGCACGGGGATACGGTGCCCACAGGGGGCACAGAATTCCAGAACAAGGCATTCAGATTTCAGTGTCTGAAAGCATAGTGTTGTTCCAGGTGCTGCGTGTCTGCGGGTCCTGTGAACACCGGCAGCCCTGCCGGCAGCATCTCTCCTGTGGCCGCAGGACGGGGTCCGCTGGCTGCACACGGACAGGAGTGGGATGGCCCCCTTCCCCCCACTGGGAGAGGCCTCCTTGAGCCATTTGAGGATAAAAGTCACGGTGGGTGTGTCTGTCCACCTGCCTGAGTCCTGGCACCCCCAGGAGCATTGGTCTGACAACTCGACAGCTCACGGTTTTCTAACTACAAACAAGATTTGCAAACGTGCCTATTTGCTGTGGAGACCAGAATTGTTTTAGTTTTGTTGGTTGCAGTCCCTTTTGCTAAGTTGTTAAATGGACTCATTTTGCATATAAACGTGAAGAGAATGTACCTAAGTGGGCAAGTGAGAGGCACCCTCACGAGAAACGTCCATGTGGACGTGAAATTTTGGTGTCAGTGGAAAGCCCCGAGGACGCCCTGTGGTCATCTAGCAGGAGGCTGCCTGTCAGCACGGTCAGTGAGCGTCCAAGCCCCCGGGGACCTGGGAGGGTCCTCCAGAGCCGCACGGACTCCAGCTTCTGCACAGCCCCGGGCCCCACACGCGTTTATGAACGCGTCTGCATGAGGACCGTGCGTTACTCGACGGCCAGGTTCCGCGTCGTTTCGGGTGGGCTCCTGTGCATGTCTGGGTTCTGAGCAGAAACGAGGCACCCACAGGGGCACCGACGGCCCTTCCAGCCTCAGTCACCCACGTGGGGACGAGGGCAAGGGGGCGGGAGCTGGGCCCGAGAGGACCCAGGGAAGAACAGACTTGGGGAGAGCCACGCACCTGCAGGCCGTGGACGCCACATGGTGTGGAATGCAGGGGAGGGGAGGGCACCGGGAAGGCCACTGGTGTGGGGGCCGAGGAGGGACTCGGGCAAGAACGGATGCTGTATTTGGAAAGAACTTCTCAGGAAAAGCAACAGTGGGGGCACCTGTAGGCCCGGTGCGCTTAGCGAGGCTGGAGGGGGTTTTCTGCCGCAGAGACGGGGCAGGAGAACAGACGGCCCACGCTGGATGCAGCCCTGCAGCCCCCGCCCCGGGTGGGCAGGCGTTCTCCTACAGGCTTCCTCTGGCCAGCCTCCCTCCACCCACATAGCGGCTCACAGTGGGACGGAACAGCCGCGGGCCTTTCCGCCTTCCACCCCTGCCGAGGACTCCCCTAAACAGCGTGGCCGAGCCACTAGATTCAGGAACGTGCCTGCCAGAATCCAGAGGAACAGGGCGCGGGCACGGGACAGGGTCCTCTCCGCACCCTCGCGGGGCAGGACGGGGGCGCCGCATCCCGTGTCCTCCCTTCCCGAGGCCGACGAGCACGGGTGACGTGGCATCGGACCCCCACTTACTCAAAGTACTCGGTGGCCGGCGTGGTCCTGAAGGTGTCGTTGGGGCCGGAGCTGGGGTTGCTGGAGCGGGCGTCTGAGCAGTTGGGGCTGTTCCACGTGTTGTTGCAGTGGACCCACGGCAGCTCCGCGGTGAAGGACGAGAAGAGGTAATGCAGCGCCCAGGCGATAATGACGTTGTAGAAGAAACCGACGTACAGCGAGATGAGGATGACCGTGAAGCCCACGCCTGGGGCGGGAGAGCAGAGCGCCGTCAGCACGTGCCCGCCCGCCTCCCCCACCCGTGCTGCCTGGGCTCTGACAGCGGAAACCGGGCCACGTCCCTGAACACCCACAGGCGACCGGTGAGGGCTCAGGTGCCGGACTTCATGCCATGATCCCAGACAAGGGGCTGCAGCCGACCCCCGAAGCCCCCCATGGCCATCTCTGTGCACTCAGAGACATGCAGGGTCACGTAGGGCCACCCTGCTAGGACCAGGTCACCCACGGACATACAGAGTGACTAAGGGCCATCTGTGGCCATCCTCTACCCCTCGCAGACACTCGGCATCAACCAGGGTCACCCAGGGCCACCAGGCCACGCAAAGCCATCGGAATCATGTATTGCCACCCGTCCCCACTCAGGGCTGTCTAGAGACACCTAAGAATACGCAGCATCACCGAGAGTCAACAAGGGCCACCCCAAACCATTCAGGGTCACTCAGGGACACCCCCAGAAAGACCTGGTATCTCCCAGAGCCATCCAGGGCCACCAGCGGTCCTTAGAAACTCAGGTCCTTGGTGGCTACCCACAGCTACCCAGAGCCATTCAGAGACATTGATGGCCACTCATAGCTGCTCATACACCCTCAAGACTACCCAGGGCCAACAGAGTCATCTGGGTTCTTTCACAGCCACTGAGAGCCACGCGAAGTCACACAGGGCCATCCCTGACCATCTAGGGTCACCTGGGGCCATCCTTGACAGTCCAGGGTCAGCCAGGGGCATCCCTGACCATCCAGGGTCTCTTAAAGCAAACCAGGGACTTTCAGAGTGACCTTTCCAGGATCACAAAACCTGGAATTTGGGATCAGTCATCGAGGGGCTCCTGGTGAACTGGGGGGCTGTGCCATCCTGACTGGTGGCAGGTGGGTGTGCCCTCCCCCCACTGGCCAAGGAGCCCTGTTGCTCAACGCTAGGTAAGTGCCGTCCTGCTCCCGCATTGTGGCTCCTTCGTCAGGCTCCACGCGCTCTTCATTTCCTCTTCCCTCTCGGCTTTGCTGAGACATGATTCGTTCGGACTGGAGCTTTTAATTGCTTGATTAAAGCCTGTTTAGGTGCTATGCCCCGTCTTGACCGCTCGTGGCTGGGGCTGTGGCTGGGGCTGTGGCTGGGGCTGTGGCTGGGGGTGGAGCATGCCTGCAAGGCCATGTGTATAGGAAGTAGCTTGGGTGTCTTTTGTGGACATAACCCTGAGCAGAAGCAGTCTTCATGCTCAGGGCATCATTACAGTTCTCTTCCTGCCCTGAAAGCAAAAAGAGAGGCCCTAAAATTTATTTGTGCGTATCTATTAAACAGATCTGGTATCAGGAGTGCCCTAGAAATAAAACAGGCCTGGTACGTAAACCCTCTTGGGAAACGTGTGCCGTAGCCGTGATGACAGAAACACGACAGTTTTCTTTGGAAGGCCGTCTCCAGTGTGGATGCGTCAGCGTTAAATAACGTGACATCGCACTTCTGCTCGCTGAGTTCCCGAGGGTAGAGGCACGGCTGTGATTCACGACACACGTGCCCAGGCAGCCGTGTTCCCGGAGAGCCGTGTTCCCGGGGAGCCATATTGTTGGGGAGCCGTGTTTCCGGGGAGCCGTGCTGTCAGGAGGTGTGCTGTTGGGGAGCCATGTTCCTGGGGAGCCGTGGTGTCGGGGAGCCGTGGTGTCGGCGAGACGTGTTCCAGGGGAGCCATATTCCGGGAGCCATGGTGTCGGGGAGCCGTGCTGTTGGGGAACCGTGCTGTCGGCGAGACGTGTTCCAGGGGAGCCATATTCCCGGGGAGCCATGGTGTTGGGGAGCCGTGCTGTTGGGGAACCATGGTGTCGGGGAGCCATGTTCCTGGGGAGCTGTGCTGTTGGCAAGCCATGTTCCTGGGGAGCCATGGTGTCAGGGAGCTGTGCTGTTGGGGAACTGTGGTGTCGGGGTGCCGTGTTCCTGGGGAGCCATGTTCCCGGGGAGCTGTGCTGTCGGCGAGCCGTGTTCCAGGGGAGCCGTATTCCCGGGGATCCATGGTGTCGGGGAGCCGTGCTGTTGGGGAACCGTGGTGTCGGCGAGCCATGTTCCTGGAAGCCATGGTGTCGGGGAGCCGTGCTGTCGGCAAGAGCATCACAGAGGGCTTTTCCTGGCAGTGGGCCGACTGTGGATGCCTGACTTGGAGTCATTTTAAAGTTAAAACACCGTGGGCAACAGCTCAGCTTGCAACGGGGGAGGCTCAGGGCACCTTGGAACCAGTGATAGAGCCGACCCGAGTCCACCGAGTGCAAGAAGAGCTAACTCTGTCGGGTCCCCCCTGAACCCACGCTAGCCGCACAGCCCTCCCTCGGGCCAGGCCAGGTTTCTCGACCTTCACGCCAGGGTGACAAGGTCGCCGCCGAGAGCACGTGGGCTCGCCCCACCGGCCCCCTGGCAGCCCAGCACCAGAGGCTCCCTGCACACACAGCCGCTTCCCCGTGCTGCCCCCCGGGGCCCACGTGCCGGTGGGGGGAGGGCACGGCTGCCCAGGAAGGCGGGCGCACGTGGGGTTACTCTGAGCTCTGTCCAGGTCGACAGAGCCTCACAAGTGCCCCTGACGTGCCTTCTGCCACGGGCTGGCACGGGACAGTGTCCCCCTGCTGGGGTGGCGGGCTCCGCCCTCGCCTGCGCTCCCACAAAAACATGGGCCACGTGGCCTGCTCCTGTCAGACCCGGGAAGCCCGGGCCACGCCTGAGCTGCTGTCACAGGTCTTAAACTCGGTTTTCCTAAGTTTCTGTTTTCCTTAGTATTTCTTTACATTAACTTTACAACCTTTAACCTTTATGTTAATCTGTGTATTTTATCTTATTTTAAGTCACTTTAAATTCTTTTTAGAAAGTGGAGGAGGGGCGCCTGGGTGGCACAGCGGTTAAGCGTCTGCCTTCGGCTCAGGGCGTGATCCCGGCGTTATGGGATCGAGCCCCACATCAGGCTCCTCCGCTATGAGCCTGCTTCTTCCTCTCCCACTCCCCCTGCTTGTGTTCCCTCTCTCGCTGGCTGTCTCTATCTCTGTCAAATAAATACATAAAATCTTTAAAAAAAAAAAAAAAGAAAGTGGAGGAGTTTGATACTGCATACTAAAATATCGTTGACTACAAAATTTCATAATTATTTTATATTCATAAAACAGGGTGGCTGGGTTTCCACCGCACACGTGAAACAGGGTCCGCGTGTGGCAGGGAGCCGGACCACCTAAAGGGGGCATCCCCCGCCCTCCCCACCACCCGCGACAGCCAGGTCGCTCCCAGCAGCGCAAACACTGCTCCAGGAGAGCGTGGGGGACGCCAGCCACGGAGGACGCTGCTCGAGGAGCAGCCTGGCCTTCCCGACAAGGGTCACGGCAGGTCACTGTGAAGAGCACAGAGATTCCTGTCGGTCTGGGAGTCCTTAACCTCTGCTGGGTCCACACACGTGTGCTTGTACGGGGAGGAGAGGGACAGAGACAGGGAGACAGAGAGAGACTGCGAGAGATACGGAGAGACAGAGAGATAGAGACAGAGAGAGAAATACAGGGAGAGACAGAGAGATAGGGAGAGATGAGAGAGAGATAGGGAGAGACAGAAAGACAGGGAGGGACAGAGACAGGGAGATAGACAGGGAGAGACAGAGAGAAAAGGAGAGACAGAGAGAGACAGAGAAAGACAGTGAGAGACACAGAGAGAGACAGAGAGAGGCAGAGAGATAAGGAGAGACAAGGAGAGACACAGAGATAGCAAGAGACAGGGAGACAGAGAGAGTCCACCCTCAGAGGCCATGCGGCCCCGGCACGGCCCCGCACGCAGATGGGTTTCCATAACTGGACAAAAGCCGTCCTGGGCTGCGTGGAGCGTGGACGTGGGACTGTGGCGTGGAGTCACTTTCTGAGGGAGCCGCCGCCGGCCGCGGGCACTCAGGAAAGAGGCCGATTCGCTCTGGTTCCCCTGGGACTCCCTGGCGGGCGGCGGGGGGCGGGTGGNAGGGTCACGGCAGGTCACTGTGAAGAGCACAGAGATTCCTGTCGGTCTGGGAGTCCTTAACCTCTGCTGGGTCCACACACGTGTGCTTGTACGGGGAGGAGAGGGACAGAGACAGGGAGACAGAGAGAGACTGCGAGAGATACGGAGAGACAGAGAGATAGAGACAGAGAGAGAAATACAGGGAGAGACAGAGAGATAGGGAGAGATGAGAGAGAGATAGGGAGAGACAGAAAGACAGGGAGGGACAGAGACAGGGAGATAGACAGGGAGAGACAGAGAGAAAAGGAGAGACAGAGAGAGACAGAGAAAGACAGTGAGAGACACAGAGAGAGACAGAGAGAGGCAGAGAGATAAGGAGAGACAAGGAGAGACACAGAGATAGCAAGAGACAGGGAGACAGAGAGAGTCCACCCTCAGAGGCCATGCGGCCCCGGCACGGCCCCGCACGCAGATGGGTTTCCATAACTGGACAAAAGCCGTCCTGGGCTGCGTGGAGCGTGGACGTGGGACTGTGGCGTGGAGTCACTTTCTGAGGGAGCCGCCGCCGGCCGCGGGCACTCAGGAAAGAGGCCGATTCGCTCTGGTTCCCCTGGGACTCCCTGGGACACACAGAACCCTCCGGATTCCTGGAAACTGCAGAAGCGGACGCCGGCGGCCCGCGGTCTGCACGGCAGCAGGAGGCCGTCCTCCCCACCTTGTCCCCTCAGGGGTCACCCGAGGATGGCGCTCCGTGCTGGGTCCTGTGCTCTGTCGGCCCTGCCTCTGCCCCGCGGAAGCTCTGTCTCCTCTCTTGGGTGCCCACGGTCTGCAGCCCCCCCGCCACATCCCTCCGTCGGGGGTCGCGGAGGAAGAGACGAGCGTCAGGCACCTCATTTAAGCTTCGACTTCCGCGAACGACCCCGCAAAAGGGACGCCCAGCCCCCAGCAGCCGAACAGTCGTCGGCCTCGCTCCGAAGATGCGTGTGGGGTGGGGGTGGAGGGGCCTCTCCGCGGTTCTCTCCTGGGGGGCCCCCAAATCATTTACCGAGGGAAAAGCGGCTGACGTCCTAGGGTTAGCAAGCAGGCCGTTAAGAAGGAAAAGCACAGGGCACTGGAGGGGCCTCACGCCTGTCCAGTCTCAGCGTTTCTGCTGCTGTGGGGGCCGCCCCCTCCGGAGCCCCAGCCGCAGCAGCCGTGAGCTCACCAGCTCTGACCACGAACCACCGACCCATCCTCGCAGGTCCCTGGAGACTATGAGGGCTTCTGTTCTCTTCCAAACACACCAACTTCTCAAGGACTTCTGAGGAAACCCCGGGACTCATCTTGTAGGACCAATTTTCCTAGTGAAACCAGGTGTGCAGACCTGCCCACGGCCCCAGGTCTCCCTCATGAGTCCTTGCTAAGCCACGTGCTCCTGAGACCCAGCGTGGCCTGGAGCGTGGCAGGTGCACCCTGGAGGCCAGGCATGGGGCATGAGACAGGACTGGAGCCAGTGCCCCCTGCCCCTGACAAGGGATGGGGCGAACTCCTCAAGCTCTCTAATCCTCGGTGCCTGAGTCTCCAGAATGGGGACGATGTGGTGTGTGTCCTCCCCGGGGCTCCCACGAGGGTGGAGCAAGATGACCACGGAAGGAGGTGACCACAGAAGGGCTGACGCGGGTCAGGCCCCTCGGCTCAACACAAGCTGTGTTTGCCTCATGGTGCCACGGCTTTGCAGCGGCAGACGGGAGAGCTCAGTGAGTAACTGGATAGTCCGCTAGGTGGTAGGTAGCCCGCGAGAGAACAGAGGCGTAGTCCGTACGATGGACAGATGACCACGGATAGGTACAGACAGACAGGTGGACGGATGGACGGCCGGCCGGCAGGTGATGGACGGTTCATACACAATACACAGGCTAGGACGGATGACAGGTGGGAAACAGAAGGTAGCTGATCGGTGGTTGACAGGTTCCGATGGACACGGAGATGACAGACAGGTGACAAAGAGCATGATGGGCTGCATTGAGTCCCTCCAAAACTCATGGGCTGAACTTCTAAGTCTGGCACTTCCTAGTGCGACCTCATTTAGAGACAGGTCTTCACAGAGGTGGTCAAGTTAAGGTGTGGCTGTCAGTTCGTGCCCTAGTCCAGTGTGATGGGTGACCTTAGAGGACATGGACATCTGGTTATGGAGACACATGCAGAGGAAAGTTCTGGAAACACAGCCGCCATCACAGCCCTAGGAAGGAATCAATTTGACCAACACACCTTGATTTTGCATCTCTAGCCTCTAGAAATGTAAGACGACAAATGTCCACTGATCAGTCCACCCTGTGGCAGGTCCTGTGGCAGCCATAAAGGTAGTGATAGATGCACAGGGGAGAGTAGAGGACAGACCGACAGACAGACAGGTGGAGATTTATCCTGTCCACCGTTTTAACACCAACAACACCATTCGTGATTTGCAGGCCGGCCTCACCTGACAGCAGGGGCACGAGCTCCCAAGTCCTCCATCAGCTCGGGCTTTTACAGTAGGACCAAAATTAAAATGGATCTGTGCACGTGTGCTTGTATGGGGAGGAGAGGGCCAGAGACAGGGAGACAGAGAGAGACAGAGACACAGAGAGAGACAGAGACAGGGAGACAGAGAGAGACAGGGACATGGGTATCTGGGGGCACAGAGACCCACTGGAGCAGGACTGGACGCACAGCTTGGGTGGGCTTGCCCTGAAAGCCTTGGAACCACCGCAGTCTCTCCCGCATGAGGGTGTGAGGCGAGTCCCGGCTGTTACCTTTCAGGATGGGGCAGATCTTCCAGACGCCGGCAGCCCCTTCCCTGTTGAACTGCCCGAGAGCCAGCTCCATGTAGAACAGTGGCATTCCAGCAATGACCATGAACAGCAGGTAGGGGACCAGGAAGGCGCCTGCGGGACAGGACAGCTCGCTCAGTCTGGAGGCCGCGGAAGGCCACCTGTGGTCACTGGAGCGCGGCCCCATGCTACGTCTCGGGCAGGACCCTCTGTTTCTCCCTGAAGCTCCCAGCATGGCTGCCCTCCAAAGGGAAGTCCCAGACTGGGCAGGGGGAGCCTCTGACCTCCAGGCCTGGCCCCCCTGTCCTCAGTGCCCTGACACGTCCCTGCTGAAACCCAACAACCCTGTGCCAAGTCACGAAATCACCGGCAGAGCAGAGCAGAGCAGGGCAGGCCCCGGCCTACACAAGAGCTTGGCTCCTGGAGCTGCCCTCCCCTGCCTGCCCTGCACACCTTGGCCTCTGCCCCTCTCGCTTGTCTGTTCAACTGTCTGCCCCTCTTGAGTTGTAAATCCTCTGGGATCTGAGGTCCAACTCTGACCCTACCTGGGTTCTGCCACCCATGCCCAGCTCCCTGTCTTCAGAGCCCGCCTCGGTCAGAGTCTACTGTGGACAGGTGCCGCCGGACAGGCTGGGGTCCCTCCAGCACACTGCCTGGTCCTCCTGGAGCCGCACCTTGCCCCAAGCACGATATGCAGGGCCCATGGCTCTGCCTCAGGCAGGGGGGCCTTTGCCAGGGCTCCCTTCCTGGGACGGGCCGGGGGAGGCAGGGAGACCCCGCAGTTCTGTCTTTGTGTGACTCACTGCACCTGCTCAGACCTCGTGTTCTCCCCTCAGGACGTGTGTGCTGGAAGAGGCCCTCCCCGAGCCCTTCACCGTGCAGCCTGGAGTGACTAAAGGGTCACCGAGGCCGCGGGGAGCGAGCATCATGGGGAATTAAGGAAGCGAGCGCCAACTTAACTGGCTTCTCAGCTTCAATTTGTGGGTGACCCTGTCCCTTATTTTCATTTTCTGCCTCGAGTCCAGAGCCAACTGTGTGTGGTTCTAGGGCTGGCCGCGTTCAGGGAGCGGGCGAGGGCACGGCACACTCCCCAGCCCCTCCCGCTGCTTCAGATCCAAGGGCTTCTGTGTACTCGGTGATACTGTTGGAAGTCGGCCGAAGACACCATTCTGTGGGCATTTGAGAATTTTCTTTCCACAGCGAAAGTCATCTTTGGAAACAGAAGGCAGAGCCCTGGTGCCTCGGACCACCACCTCCGGCCCCAGCGTCCCAGCCGCAGAGGGCAGATTCACGGAGGCTGCCCTGCCCTCGGCTTCTGTGGCCGTGACCTCCACCCGGGGATGGCGCGCCCTAAGGCAGAGGGAGGCGGTCCGGCAGCCTGTCTGGCTGCCCAACGTGCGTGCAGGCGGGGACACTCACCACCGCCATTCTTGTAGCACAGGTACGGAAATCGCCAGACGTTGGCCAGGTCCACCGCAAAGCCGATCACGGACAGGAGGAAGTCAATTTTCTTGCTCCAGGTCTCTCGCTCTTGGGTCTCCGTGGGGGTCTGCGTGCGGTTGATGAGGGTAGAGTTTGTGAGCTGCACCCCATTTTGCTCCTTGACCAGGACGAGTTCCACCGCCTTTGGGCCCACAGCGTTGGGCTCCTTAGCCGGGACCGCAGCAGAAGACATCCGTGCCTCCGGGCGTTTGCTTTTACTCATCGGCAGACTGGAGCCTCGGAAGTCCGTGCTTCTTTGCTCTGGGTCTTCAGCCAGCATGAAAAATAAACACACACAGCAGTGCAGTCATTTAGTGGCCTGAACCACGGAGGCAGGAGCAGAGGTCAGGGGCATTTACCTCCATGTCTCTGGGGCAGAATACATTCCAAGCACGTAGGCTGACAGTCAAGGTTGAGGACAGCAGGAGACGGGCTAGATCTTGCGGGAGCCCGGGGCGGGGGATGAGCCCTGAAAACCTCAGGACAAATACCTGCCTTGCCCCCTCTTTCCCTGATACCCTCTCTGTGCCAGTCAAAGTGCAATGCTGTAAAATCTCACGCAAACTGTCACCTCCTCCCTCACCACATGGCCAGGGACTAATTTCACGATCCTCATAGTATCCAAAAGCAAGCCTTTTGGGGCACCTGGGTGGCTCAGTTGGCAAAGCATCTGCCTTCGGCTCAGGTCATGATCTCAGGGTCCTGGGATCGAGCCCCATGTCGGGCTCCCTGCTCAGCGGGGAGCCTGCTTCTCTCTCTCCCCCTGACCCTCCCCCCAACTCCCTCATTTATGTTCACGCTCTTTTTTTCTCTCTGTATCTCAAATAAATAAATAAAATCTTTTTTAAAAAGTCTTTACAACAGTGCGTATGTATTCTTTACACACAGGAGTAAAAGAGAGCAAATTTTTATAAGCAAAATCAGCCACCGTAATGCAAGTTTAAAGATAGTGATTCCAACAGCTTCTTCCAGGAAGCCTGCGGAATGTGCTCCACCCGTGGCCGGGGACTCACGTGCCAGCTGGGAGACTGGGGCAGCCCAGAGCACCGGCAGGCGAGTTCCTGTGCTTAGTAATAACTTTACCAAGGAATTGCTTGCAAGACACTTTCACGAAACCCCATGTAACATGGTCAAGAACAGAGTTACACGTGCACACAGCCAAGAGCGGCTTCAAATCGGACTTCTGGTATTTGGATCCCTCAGCATTGTTTCGGCTGCACACACACGCACGTGTGCACACACCCTGGTTGAAGCAAAAGAATAACCAGATGGCAGCTCTAATGGGGCCGTTTTCCTCCGCGTGCAGATTTGAACAACTCACCATATATTACCCACTGCTTCTCTGTGGCCCCCTCACCTGCACTGACAAACCCAGCATCTCTGAGATAGAGGGACAAGCCCTGGCTTGGCAGGGGCCTCAGAGCAGGTGCAACCGTCCTGCAGTGGGGTGCAGAGAGAGGGCCTGAGCGGCAGGGACGGCGACAAGGGGTGCAGCAGGGAGGGCCGGAGCTGTAGGGACGGCGACATGGGGTGCAGCAGGGAGGGCCGGAGCTGCAGGGACGGCGACATGGGGTGCAGAGAGAGGGCATGCACACTCAGCATTTAGGGTGAGCCAAGCCGACTCCTGAAGCCACAGCTTCAGATGCCGGGTTTGGGTACAGAAAGCAAACCATGGCCTCTCAGAAAGCTTCATTCTGTGCCCAGAACGAGAAACAGCTGGCTGATAAACTTGTTCTCTCTGGCCTTTCCCTGCAATCACCCTGGGCACACAGACCAGCAGCTCCACGACCCCACCCCATCTTAGCAAGCAGACGAACCCCAGCAAGGCGGAGCGCCGGCTGAGAAAATCACCCCGATGGGTCCCCTCTGCCTGTGCAGCACCTGGCTCAGCGGGGAGGAAGCAGCCACGAAGGCCCGCCCGACCCCGGGAAGGGCGCCATGGGGACTCCAGCGACGACTGCCCCTTCCCGCGTCTCCCAGAGAGCCGGCGGCCGCGGGACCGGGCGCTCCGCCCGCAGGGCCGGGCCAGGGGTCACTGGGGCGCGATCAGTCCCGCACCCCCTTCTCGTGCACACACCTCTAGGCCACCGACCTCCTTAAGACCGTGAATGGCATTGTCGGGGCGCGCTGCCCCTTTCAGCGACTTTTGGAGACGCGGTGGCCCCCACGGTGCCCGCCCCAGCTCGGCGCCAGACTTCGGGGTCCGCAGAGGCAGTGGCGCACCCCGAGGATGCGCGGGAGCAGCTCACCGCGCTCTGGCTTACCTGCCCGCCCCGGCCTCGTCTCTGCGCTGGGGTCCCGCTGCGGGGGGCCGGCAAGACCTCCGGCTGGCTCCCTTCCCGCTGCGCTGGGCGGTCGCGGCCTCCCGGCTCTTATGAGTCGCGGGCCCGCCCCGCCCCCCGCCGTCGGGGGCGCCCGCCCGCCCTGGCTCCGCCCTCCGCCCCCGCCCCCGCCCCGGGGACCCGACAGCCTGGCGGAGGCGGTGGCCAGCGGTGCGCAGCGGGCGCAACTCTTCACCCGCCTGGGGTCTCGCGCATCCCAGGGCCTCGGACGCGTGGGTTCGGGGACACCTCCGGGGCCCGGGCGTCGCAGAACCGAGACGGCGGTTTCCCGGCGGCACCAGCCTTGGCGTCCCTGCTACTTTCGCCCGCGCCCCGTGGCTGCCCGCTCCTCCGCGGCGTCTCTTTTGGGGCGCCCGGGAGCACTCGGCGCTGGGCCACAGAGATGCCCCGCGGGAGCAGCTGGCGGGAGAGGGAGCGGGGTGGCGGGCACGCTGGGTACGGCGCTGGGGCGCGCGGGCTGAGCGGGGCCTTCCGACCCTCCCCACCCCCCCAGTCCGGCTGCCGCGCGGACCCTTCTCCCCAGTCTCCCTCGTCGGGCGCCCCGGGGGCTTCTCCCAGCCGAGTCTAGCGCGGAGCACGGGCGGCCGGTGGCGAACCTCAACTCAAACTCGGCCCCGTTGGGGCGACCCCTGTCCCTGCTCTACCTGGAGGGCTCCGAACCTCGCCCAGGGCTCCTTGGGGCCGCTAGGCCCCCAGGCACCTGATGGTCGCCCGGGTCCTTCTGTGGCGCCGTGCGCGGTCCCCTCGCTGGACGCGGTGTTCCGGCGGTGTCGCTGCGCTTTTCCCGCCGCTCGAGAGCTACGATTGGAACCGTCGGGTGGGAATGATGTGCAGAGTTAAAGGATTTCTTGGACAGCCTGGAAAGCCACGGCGGTCGATACCCACTCCAGGAACGAACAGACTGGAATCTTTACCAAAATGCCCCCCGCAAGATTTTACATTCAGGGAGTCCACAGGCCACCAGCCAAGGCCCAGGATCCCCAGGTGTGCAGAATGGTGTCAAGGTGAGTGACCTCGCACTGGCTTTGCCCTCGGGGCAGCTGGTCTCTGGGCATGAACCTTCCTGCTGCACGTCCTTTGATCTTCCCACTGTGCACTTGCTGTGGTGGGGCGAGCACAACACCAGGCCCCCGCCCTCCAGCCTGTCGGGACCACCGGAGCTTGCTCAGCAGTGTCCCTTTGTCAGGGGCCCTCAGAGTGCCCTTTTACTCCTCAGCGCCCTTCCCCCACTCACTCCAGCCTCACTACCTTCCACACAGCCTCCCGCCGCCCCGGCAGCTGCCCATGACAGAACCCCTGCCCCGGGGGAGAGTTCCAGGAACTGCTCCTCCAGGCTGAATTCGAACCAAGCACAGAGAACCCTCGACTCAGTGTCTCAGTCTGCTTTTGCTGCAGTAATAATAATACGAAAGAATGGGAGGCTTATAAACAGAGTTGTTTGCACAGTTCTGGAGGCTGAAAATTCAGGGTCACGGCACTCGGGGGATTGACAAGCTGGTGAGGACTCCTTCCTGGTCACAGAGTTCTGGTCCCTGTCCTCACCTGGTGCAAGTGGGAGGGGCTCCTGGGGCCTCCAATCCCAATCCCGAGGTCTCCACTCGCATGACCTAATCACCTCCCAAAGGCCCAGCTCTGGAACCATTGCACTGAGGGGCAGGATTTCAACTCTGGATTTTAGGGGAGACACAATTCAGTTCCTAGAGCTGAGGGAAGCGACAGGGATTCTGGAAGATGGTGCCCTGCCACCTTGTACAGCAATGGCCGTCACTGGGGGGCTGTGTCTCTCCACGTGGGCGGAACGCCTCCGGGGCTAAGAGAAAGGGGTAATCCGATGTTAGAGCTTTAATCCACAAAGCCAAGGACATAAATGGCAACCTAAGAGAGATTTTTTTTTTGAATAAGGGAGCCCAAGGTAGAACTGATGAGTTCAGATCTGTATATTAAAAACACACACATCTATTTCTCTCAGTTCTGGAGGCTGGAAGTCTGAGATCTGGGTGCTGCCAGGGTCTGGGTCTGGTGAGCCTCTCCTGGCTTGTCTTTGCGTGGTGGGGGAGGGGAGAGAATTAGGGGTAGAGAGAGAGAGAAAGCACCCTTGCAGGTCTTGCCTTTTAAGGGCACTGATCCTATCATGGGGGCCCCACCCACATGACTTCCTCTAAACCCAGTCGCCTCCCCAAGCCCCACTTTCTGATACACTCCACTCGGGTTTGGGGCTCTGCACAGGCATTTTGGAGGAGCACATTCGGTGCGTGGAATAGTTCCAGACTGAGGTGTTTGTGTTACCCAAACTGAGCTGTAGTGTTTGTTCTAGGGTTTCATTTCCTTTCTTGGAATTTTTTTGTTGTCCCTTGAATTAATGATTCATTGGTTAATTTTCCGTGTTCCTATCATTAATTCAACTCCAAACTGTCCAACAAATGTATAAATCTCCTTTAGATTTGTTGAAACACGGGAGGTAGTGGTGATTTAGAGTCTCGTGCCTCTGCTGCCATAGGGACAGCCGGCCTTCCGGTCTCGCGCGGCCTGGCCTTTGTCCTGGCATTTCCCATGACCATGACTCTGCGAACTCTTGCAAACGCTTTCCTGCCTGGCACCCTGGTTTCTAGGGTCCCATGTGTGCTGCATTATCTTTTGTCATCTCGGCCTCACCACCACCTGCTGCTCAGATCTCCTCTGCACCCCCAAGGAGAAACTAGGAAGTCTCTCTCCTAGACTCCCTGCCCCACACAGGTGCAAGTGGGAGACAGTCCTACCTGATTAGGTAGTTGGAAGAGAAGTGGAAACCATTATTCCACCATTCCCAGAGGCATGTTGTCAGCTCTGATGGGAGATGTGAAATTCTTAGCAGCCTCCTGGAGAGCTTTTCAGAACCACCTGCTTTGTCTGACCTGCTTTGCTGGTCAAGGCTCAGCTCCAACTTCAGCTGCTTATCTCTTAACTGGACTAACTCAACTCAAATCCTGGTCTTTGCAGCTACTGGTGCTGTGACTGCCTCCCCACCCCAATGATTATTGGGAAAGATCATAAGACCAGTTTCCCTTCACATGGCAGGGACAGCAGCAACCCCCCTGTCTTATCTCAGCGCTATGTCACTCTCTCTCCCATCTAGCCCAGAGATGTTTATTGTCTGCCACCCCACAGCACACAATGTGGGCCTACTAGGGCACTGATGTCATGCTGAATCAACCCGGTATGTGCATTCCAAAGCTCGCCATCTCGGTGAAGTTTCTATGGGTCCATAGAGATGTGGGACTGGTCAAGATACACATCCAAAGTGAAAGATAGCTTGCTGCATCTGGCTATCTTACTCCTAAGGCAGCATCACCATACCTAGCGAACTGGTTCTTGGGTTTTGGGGCTTCTAATTGGGAATGCTTCTATGACCCATTTACTGAGTTATCCATAAAGTATTCAATTTGTACCCAGAGTAAGAAAGGTTCTGCAACAGTCTGGATTATTCTTTTTTTTTTTTTTTTAAAGATTTTATTTATTTATTTGACAGAGATAGAGACAGCCAGCGAGAGAAGGAACAAGCAGGGGGAGTGGGAGAGGAAGAAGCAGGCTCATAGCAGAGGAGGCCTGATGCGGGGCTCGATCCCATAACGCTGGGATCACGCCCTGAGCCGAAGGCAGACGCTTAACCGCTGTGCCACCCAGGCGCCCCTGGATTATTCTTAAACTTTAGCATGCATCTAAATCAAAATCACCTAAATAAACGTTATTGTGCATTAAACACAGGGCTCCGGGCCTCACCCCCAGAGATTCAGATTCACTAGGTCTAAGGTGGAACCCGAGAACTGTCATTTCTGAGGAGTTCCCAGCTGGTGCTAATGCTGCCGGCTCAGGGCCCCTAGCCTGAGAAATGTGGATCTAGCACAATCGATGGGCTGTGAAAATTCTCTGGAAGATAGGGATGCTGTGTTTAGCCTCCAGGTGTCTTTGCAGGTGACCCAGAGTGCAGAGACTTCGAGTTTTGGAGAATAGCCAAATGTTCTTCTGAAAATTCTTAATCTCCTTTTGAATAAGTGTGCTCCTGAGCCATAGTAGAAAGTCATGGAACTCCAGGTTAACCACGTAACCTGAGCAGCCCGTTGTTAGCTAAGCCACGAACCTGTAAAGTTTGGTACTGACAGCAACTTGCTATCCTGAAATGGAAGCGATCTGTACAATATCATGCTTGAGCAGGTGCTGAAGGCGCACTAAGCTGCATGAACAAGGGTCCACTCTTGTTGCACAATTAGCACCCCTTCACCCCTACCTCTAGCTTCATGGCTGCCTGAGGAAGTGTATAGATCCCATATGTTTTACACTGTATATTGACCCCACCGGGAGGGAGCAGGCTGCAGCATTACAGGGGCACTCAGAAGGCACAAGGAGGGGAAATGTTCTCAGTGGGCAGATAATCAAGCAGGGCATCAGGCTGTTTTTCTGCCAAGGGGGAGAGAGAGATGTCTCAATTGACTCGCAGGCATTGGCTACTGGTTTGGCTGTGTAGTAAGAGACCTCAAAGAAAATTAAGAAATTGGTGACAAAATCTTAGTTGGCAGACTGAATAATTATGCAGAAAATCTTAAGGAATCCTCAAAACAACTACTAGAATTAATAAATGACTTTAGCAAGGTCATAGGATATAACAAAAGTCAATTATATTTCTATATACCAGCAGCTATCAACTGTAAAATATAATTTAAAATAATTTTATTTACAATACCACCTAAAACAAAATGCTTAGGTATAAAATATGTGCTAGATGTGCGTGTGGAAAACTGGAACACGTTGTGAGAAACTGCAAAGGCCTAAATCAGTGGAGAGGTATACCATGTTCATGGTTGAAAGGCTCACTATTAAGATGTTATTTCTTCTCAAATTGATATACAACTTCAACTCAATCTTAACCAGAATTCTAACTTGCTTTTTAAAAAAATTTTTTTTAAGATTTTATTTATTTATTTGACAGAGATAGAGACAGCCAGTGAGAGAGGGAACACAAGCAGGGGGAGTGGGAGAGGAAGAAGCAGGCTCACAGCAGAGGAGCCTGATGTGGGGCTCGATCCCATAACGCCGGATCACGCCCTGAGCTGAAGGCAGACGCTTAACCGCTGTGCCACCCAGGTGCCCCCTAACTTGCTTTTTTAAAATTTATTTTTATTTTTTGAGAGAGAGAGAGAGATCGAGAGAGCATGCATGCATGAGTGGGAGGGGCAGAAGGAGAGGGAGAGAGAATCTTAAGCAGGCTCCATGACCAGCACAGAGCCCAATGGGGGCCTTGATCTCACAATCTTGAGATCATGACCTGAGCTGAAATCAAGAGTTGGATGCTTAACTGACTGAGCCACCCAGGTGCCCCAATGTGTCCTCTTTTTAAAAACAGCTTTGTTGAGCTGTAAGTGACATACAACAAACATATTTCAAGTGTAGAGTTTGATAAGTTATTTGTGTGGGTGTGGAAACATGAGTACCATCAGGATGATGGATGTATCCATTCTTCTGAAACTGTCTCCTGCCCATTAGTGATCCATCTTTACCCCGACCCCAAGCCTTGGCAACCACTGATGTACTAGCTATAGATTAACTTTTTTCCCCTGAATCTTACATACATGGAACCATAGAGTAGGTGCTGTTTTTTGAATCTGTTCTCTTCCACCCAGCATATTTGAGATGACTCTGTGTCATGGTGTGAATCAACAGTTAATTCCTTTTATGGCTGAGTAGTAAGTATATAGTCATATCACTGTATACTTAGAACAAGGACATTGTCCATTTATCCTTCACCTGTTAATGGACATTTCGCTATTCCAGATAAAACTACTATGAACATTTGTGTACAAGTCTTTGTGTGGACATATGCTTTCATTTCTCTCAGGTGAGTACTTAGTTGTGGAATGGCCGAGTCATCTGGTAGATTGTGTTTAACTATTTTTAAAAACTGCCAGACTGTTTTGCAAAGTGGTCCTAGCATCTCACGCTTCTGTGAACAGTTTTATAAGAGTTTCAGTTGCTCCACATCCTGGCAACACTTAGTCTTCTTAATTTTAGCCATTCTAATAGGTATGTAATCATATGTCATTTCTCTAGTGATGGAGGCGTTTTAGCAATCTCCCCGGGTGTGGCTGCCACCAAGGTTCTTGTCTGTGTCTGTTCACATATTTTGCACATTGGATTGTTACATTATTCTGGAGTTTTGAGAGTTCTTTACATGCTTCATATTTGAGTCCTTTATCAGATAGGTACTTTGCACATACTTTCCCCACCTTGGATTCTGTCTTCATTCTCTTTGTAGTCTTCCAAAGAACAAGTCATTAGTTTTGATAAACCCTAAGTCATCATTTTTTTCTTTTCCGATCTTGCTCTTTAGTGCTGTATTTGAGAAATCTTTACCTAACCCTAGATCACAACAATTTTCTACCAAGTTTTCTTTTAAAATGTTTAAAATTTTGGGTTGTACATTTATATATATGACCCATTTTAAATTAACATGGCCTGAGATATGATCAAAGTTCATCATTGTCAGGTGGACATCCAGCTGTAAGACATCTTTTCTCCACTAACTTGCTTTTGCACCTTTGTTGAAAAATCAGTTGGCCTATATGTGTGGGTGTAGTTCTGGGCTGTTTCCTTGATCTATTCCTCTATTTTGACGTCGGTTCCTCTCTTGCTATGGATGAATTCTGTCCCCTCCCAAAATGCCCTAAACACAGGGTGACTGTATTGGAGATGGGGTCTTTAGGATGCAAAGCTAAATGAGGTCATCAGGGTGGCCAACAGGACTGTGGCCTCATAGGAAGGGGACTATCTCTCTCCCCACCTGCCACGTCAAGACCTGGCCAGATAGCAGCCCTCTGCAAGCCAGGAAGAGAGCTCTCATCAGGGACTGAGTTGCATGACACCTTGGTCTTGGACGTTCCAGTCTTCAGAGTTGTGAGAAAGTTTGCTGTGGTTTGACCCACGCCATCTATGGTACTTTTGTCACAGCAGCTGAGCTGACTAGTACAACACTATCTTGATTACTATTGTTCTGTAATGTGTTTTTAAGTCGGGTAATGTAAGTCATATAACTTTGTTGTTTTTCAAAGTTGTTTTGACTATTCCCGGTCCTTTGCATTTTTATATGAATTTTAGAACCAACTTTCCAATTTCTATGAAGAGCCTGTTGTGCTTGCTTTCGGTGGAGGCCGTCATTGATTTGTGACCTTTCTTCTTTTCACATTACGGCATCAGTGCTATGAATTCCTGGCTAAGGTCTG
The DNA here is from genome assembly GCF_002007445.2 of Ailuropoda melanoleuca. Classification (NCBI taxonomy): domain Eukaryota; kingdom Metazoa; phylum Chordata; class Mammalia; order Carnivora; family Ursidae; genus Ailuropoda; species Ailuropoda melanoleuca. The sequence goes on along the minus strand of NC_048220.1, from coordinate 146,837,687 downwards.
CTTTAGGGGAATTTCCTAAAGTTTGATATGTTTTTGTTCACATTCAGTTCAAAATATTTCCTAATTTCCCTTTAGATTTCCTTTTTGAACCATTATTTATATATAATATCAATTAGTTTCCAAATGTTTGAGGATTTTCTTTATATATTTTATTCTTTTCTGGGTATATTTCTTGTATCAGTACTTAATTTACTTGCTTTCTTCATTGGAGAACACACCGGAATCCTTTTAAGTTTATAGGGGCTCATTTTATATTCTAGAACACAGTTGATCTTCGTGGGTGTTTCACATGCATTTGAAAGGAATGTGTATTCTGCTATCACTGGGTGATGCGTCAACATCAAATAGATCCAGTTGGTTGTACTGTTTTCAGGTTGTCTGTATCCTTACAAACTTTGGTGCCCTTGTCCAGTCATGGTTGGGAGATAGGTGCCGAGCTCCCCAGGTGTGATTGCGTGGACCGGCCCATTTCTCCTGCGGCTCCACGTGTCTTCACTGCATTGATCGTGAAACTCTGTGTTAGGCGCACTCACACGGAGGACCGTTCCATCTTCCTGGGGAGCTGAAAACTAATAGCTTTTGCTCTGAAATTGACTTTGATGTTAGAACCACCACTGCACTCCACCTTTTTTTCAGGTAGAGTTGGCATCCATCGTTTCCCCTTTAACCCATCATTTCAAGGGTGTTTCTCATAGGCATCGTATGTTAGGTCTTGCTTTTATACCCAGACTGGTGGTTTCTGCTGTTATCAGGGTGGAGGGGGTGTTTAGATCATTTACATTTAATGTGAATGTTGATATGGTTGGGTTTAAATCTACCATCTGTTATTTGTTTTCTATTTTTCCAATGGGTTCTCTCTTCCCTACTTCCACTTTTTCTGCCACCTTTTGGATTGAGTCATTTTGTAAAATTCAGTTTCCCTCTTTGGTTGGATCCTGAGCCACATCTCTTTGTTCTGTTACTTCAGTGGTTGTGGTATGTGTCTTGCTCCTGACCCAGTCTGCCCTCAGTGACTTGATGCCACTGGACATATCCTGTGAGGACTTCTGTTTACCCTCCATCCGTTGTGATGTTGTTTTCAACGTTTTTGCCTCTGCATGCTGTGAACCCAAGAATATGAAATCAACTTTGCTTTAGACAGTCAATCATCTTTTAAAAAGATTTAAATAATAGGAACATAAGTGTATTTCCCATTTCTGGTCCTCATTCTCTGTATAGATCAGGTTTCAAAATGATGCCATTTTCCTTCTGCTTTAAGTACTTATTTTAATATTTCTTGTAGTTAAGGTCTGCCAGTGATGAACTCTTTCAGCTTTTCTAAATCTAAAAACATCTTTATTCCTGTTTTGAAGGATATTTTTGCTAAGTAAAGAATTCTGGGTTCGCAGTCTTCTGTTTCTTTCCTATTTTAAAGATGTCGCCCCACTTTTAACGGAGTGTGTTGTTTCTAACAAGATATCTGCTATTCTGTATATCCTTGCTCCTTTGTATGAAATGTGTCTTTTTTTCCCTTCAGCTGCTGACTTTCTCTTTATCATTCATTTTTAGCATTTGATTATGATGTCCCTGGTATAGTTTCCACCATGGTTCCTGTGCTTAGAGCTCATTGAGCACATTGGATCCATGGGTTTATGGTTTGTATCAAATTTAGGAAGTTATTTCTTTGAATATTTTTTCTTTGCCCTTTTCCTTTGGGGACCGCATCAGGCAACTTGAGGTCCCACTGCTCACTGATGCAAAGTTCAATTTTTCCTTTTTTCTCTATTTCATTTTGAATAGATTGCATGGCTTTATCTTCAAGATCACTTGCCATGTCTTCTGCCATGTCAAATCCACCCTTAATCCCAACCCATGCATTTCCATCTCAAACACTATAGTTTTCATCTCTAGAATTCAGATTCATGTCTTTTTAAAATTTTATTTATTTATTTTTGCAAGAGAGAGAGAACGAGTGGGGGGGCAGATGGAGAGGGAGAAGCAGACTCCCCATTAAGCAGGGAGCCCAATGTGGGGCTCCATCCCAGGACCCCGGGATCATGACCTGAACCGAAGGCAGACACTTAACCGACTGAGCCACCCGGGTGCCCCCAGATTTGCGTCTTTTAAAAGTTATTTTTCATTTCTCTACTGAACGCATTGCACGTGGTTCCACAGTTTCTGAGCAGGTGGTACAGTTGAGTCGTGAAACAAGCTGTCAGTGCCAGGTCTACGGATGACCTCACCTCAGTCACTGCTAGGGCTGGCTCTGCTGGTTAGAGATCTTTCTGCTTTCTTGTATGCTGGTGATTTCTGATTGGATGTCAGGCATTGTGAATTTTACCATGTTGGGTGCTGGATAATTTTGCATTCCTGAGAAATTTTGGAATTTTGTTTGGGGCTATAGGTAAGTAACTTGTCAACCATCTGGTCATTCTTCCAGGTCTTGCTTTTAAGCAAAACACAGTGGTGTTTTGTCCAGGGCTAATATTCCTCATTGCTGAGGCAAACCCCCTGTGTTTCCTACCTGATGGCCTGTTCCAGGAGGGAGGGTAAATCCAGTCTCGGTTTCTCCATCCTGACTAGAAGCAAAATTGTGGACTCATTAACTTCCATTAAGTTTAAAAGCGTTAATCAGAACCTAACCAGCTCTCGACAGTATTACACTGCAGAGATGGGCCCTGCTTGTCAGGGAGGAGCTCCCGCTCTGCTCCTCGGTGGGCGCTGGCCCGGGCTGCAGTCCGTGGTCTGCAGAGCTCCGTCCTGCTCTGCAACGGGGCGGAGTCCGCGTGGGGTAGCTTCATTTGGATGAGGGCACTTACTCTGTGTGATTCAAACAGTTTACTGAGATGTACTCTCTCACCGAGGGCGTAATCTGTTTTGTCAACTGCTTTGTGTGCCCTTGAAAGAGCAATTAAGTCAATTTGGTAAATGGGGTTGCTCAAATTTTCTACATAATTATGTTTCTTCCCCTGCTGGTTCTATTGATTACCGAGAGGACGGTCTTAAACTCTCCACCTATATTTGCTGATTTATTTCTCTTTTTAATTCTGTCAGTGCTTGCTAACCCTATTTTAAGGTGTGTCATTAGGTACATACACCTATAGGACTCGTGTCTTCCCACTGAACGGAGCCCTTGGTGGTCGTGCGGGGAGTCCCCTCGTCTCCGTGTCCACTTGGTGGTTGGTGGACATCAGTCTCACCATGTCGACCTCCTTATGGTTAGGTTTGCACGGTAGCCCGTTTTAAAAACGTTTCGGTACGCATTCAGACAGCACACAGTTCGTTTTCTAAAAAGAATTGTTCCGCAACTGATTTGGCAGTTTTTAAGTCTCTATTTGATGCAATTACTGGTATGGTTGGATTGAAATTTTCCATGTGCTATTCGTTCTATCTGTGTTGTCTGTCCTTCATTCCTTTTTCTTAGTTTCTTGCCGAGTTTGGATAAATTATTATTTAAAAAATATCCTATTTTATTTCTTTTTTTTTTTTTAAAGATTTTATTTTATTTGACAGAGATAGAGACGGCCAGCGAGAGAGGGAACACAAGCAGGGGGAGTGGGAGAGGAAGAAGCAGGCTCATAGCAGAAGAGCCTGATGTGGGGCTCGATCTCATAACACCAGGATCACGCCCTGAGCAGAAGGCAGACGCTTAACCGCTGTGCCACCCAGGCGCCCCTATTTTATTTCTTTTATTGGCTTCTTAGTTGTATGCTTTTGTGTTCTTTGGGGGTTTACAATATACACTTAACCATAGTCTATTTTCACATCCTCCCGACCCTTGCACATGGCCAGTTTCCACATGCACAGTTCTCGACTTTGTTCCAGGATAGTGTTTCCTCTTCTCTGGCTGCTTGTAAGAGAGGTTTGTTTTTTTGTTTGTTTGTTTTAATGTGCCTTGCTGTATTTTTCTTACCGTCATTTTCCTTATGGCTTATTGAGTTTCTTGGATGTCTGAGTACAGATTTGGAAACGTTCTGGCCATTGTTTTGTCAAGTCTTTTNTTTTTTTTTTTTTTTTTTTTTTTTTTGCCATGACTTACGTTTTCTGGGACTCAGTCACACGTGATAGAACACTGAGCATCTCTTTCGGTCGGTTCTCCTTGTGGCTTGTGCTTCACTGGGAACCCACACCGCCGTTGCCTCATGGGTACTTTCCCTGAGGTGTCTGGGCTCTGGAACCTAGTCCAGAGCATGTCACGTGGGCTGGGTGTCCACCACCCCTTCTCCCAGCCAGCCCGGCGTGGGCTTAGAGACACTGCACAGAGCGCGGCTGGAGGCGGGGGTTGAGATGGAGCATGGTCAACAACGCAGGAGCACCGCAGGCCGAGGGGGTCACACCGGACTCCCCCTCGACAGAAGCAGGTCCAGGACGCAACCTCCAGGGCGGTGCCCTCCCCTGGGTGTCAGGATGGTGATGCTGGACCCCTCCTCACTGAAGGGGGTGTGTCCTCGATCAATACGCTTGTTCCGGGAATGGGAATGGCTTTGTCTTCTTGCTCTCCGCAGTTCTGCCAGCACCATCTGCAGACTTAATGAGGGGTTCCTTCCCCGCTGCCCATCGTGTATGACACCCGAAGGGCTGTGCTTTAGTGAAGGAAGCCTGCACTTGAGTCGCCGCGCTGACCGAGGTCCCCCCCCACAGAACAGCCAAACTTGCTGGACGGAGGAAGGACGGTGGTGATGCTGCCCATGGGGGACCGCGCCTGCGACATGGGGCGTGTCCTAAGGGGTGGCGCCCATGACAGCCGGCTGTGCTTCGGGCGGCGGACCAGCACTCGGGCTGTCTCACAGCGCAGCACACGTCCCTGACACAGGTAGGGACGGCTCTTCTGACACCCAGTAGTTACTGGGGGGCGGCTGGTGCTCTTGGCTTCCTGGCAGTCCCTCCTCCGGGGGACTGATCTCCCCGTCGCCGAGTTCAGCTGCCATGTGGCTCCCTCTCGCCCGCGAACCGGGAGCAGGGCTGATGTGTTTCATTTCCATGGAGACTCAGCACCCAGCACGCGGCGGTCACTGCCCCGTCCTGGCCCGCCCTTGAAGAGGTGAGGAGCGGGTCTACCTGCTGCCCCCGCATTGAGCGCCTCCCCCGCCTTACGGGGAGCCACTCTTGACAACTTGGGGTTCATGGAACCCTCCTACGTGGGGACACGACTGGCCCCTTGCCTAGCTGGTCAGCAGCTATGTGGGGCCGCTCCTGCTGCTGACCCACCAGGTCGTGGAGAGTGTTAGGAAGCTGACGAATGCAGGACACGGTGCTGTCCTCTTTTTGGAGCCCGGTGGGTCCTCTGGGCACTTTCATCACTAAGGTTGTGGCTAATAAAGGCTCCACCTTCTCTGGAATGAAAACCCTCCAGAACCGTCACTTTCTGAGGGGCCGGCGGGAGCCCAGGGCGTGTGCAGCGGGGGTGGGGAAGGGAGTCGTGAGTACGGGCCCCAGCCCCACAGCAGGTACAAGGGGAGCTGGTGACAAGCGCGGGGACGACTGGCTGGCCCGCTGTGTGTGTGTGCTGTGCGCACACGAGAGCACACGCTGGGTTGTTGCCTGTTCACCCCCTCTCCCCGTGGCCTCTCCTGTAGTTTGTGTAGGAAGACCAGGAGCGGGGACTGGTTAGCCCCGTAGCTCAGTTTCCATGCCGGGAAGCACTGCGGGCGGTGTGAGACTGTAGCAGCCTTAACGCTGCCCAGGGACGGACGTGAAGACGGAGGGGTGGTACGTTTTCGGGGGGAGGTCAAAGCACCCACTGGGTGTGAGTCATGCGTGTAAGAGGCCGGGAACCCACAGAGAGGATGGGCAGTGCCCACCGGCGCGCTCAGAGTCCTCTGCAAGCCAACGGCTGGGGTCTGACGCGCTCCTACGGGTGGCTTCTGGGGCCCTGGGTTGGACCAGCGCAGGCGGGGTGTCGCAGGGGCGTGGCGGGGAGGGCGGGGATGCCTTTTCTGCTTCCGGTCTGATGGAACCTCCAGGAGCTTCTCCTTAACCGCGTGCACACATTCCAGGCAAGCCTGTTCCCACCCGGGACGCGGGCGAGCCGAGCTGGCACAGACGTCGCGCCAGCGGGAGACAGGAACGCATGGTGGCACCGAGCAGCGTCTTGGGCCCGGAGCCCGCGGCGGCCTCCTTCCATCCGCCCTAGGGAGCAGGTCCGGCTCTGAATGTCCCTGCAAACATTCTCAGGCGATGCCCACTTACGATATGAAACAGGGCAACGCTTGCACGAAGGAAGTACAAAGCGCCGTGTCACGGCTGAACGCCATTCCAGGGGCGCCTCTTCTCTGACCCCCCCCGCCGGGGCCAGGCCGCGTGCCCTCAGGACAGCCTGCTAGTCCACGTGCTCGAGTGGGACCAGCAAGTGGTATTCGATCCCTGGAGAGAGTGGCTACCTGTTTTGTTTCCTTTAGTTTGGGGGATTGTATGACTTTGACCCTGTTTCTTCGAATGCTGAGCCCTTCACGGCCTCGGTGAGAGAAATGAATGCAGGATCCGGTCTGCTCTGCTTTACAAAGTGTGTTCCGGGTGTATGTGTTTGATGGAGAAATTCCAGAAATCAACCCAGCACGCAGGCCAACAGCCGCACAAGTCTGAGCGCCGTAAAACGTCAGCACTGTCCCAATGATGCCAAACCGCTCCAGACCTTCCTTGAGTTCAAGAAAGGTTTTTCTATGGAATTTCAATTACTGTGTTTGCCAAACATGCTGGGCGAGATGCCGAGAAACCCCATCTTGATTGGTTCTCTGTCATGGCCTAAGAGATGTCTGCTGTTGTCTTTCTTCCTTTTCTTTTTGACTTTATTTTTTTAAGTAGGCTCCACACCCAGCAGGGAGCCCAACGTGGGGCTGGAACTCCAGACCCTGAGGTCAAGAGTGCAGGCGCTTCCCCGACGGAGCCCCCCGGGCACCCCTGCCGTCTATCTAATAAAAAGCCACACAGCACACGTCATCGTCAGGTGGGTACGACCATGTTTTATTCATTCCATTGACAATGCAGAGCTGTTCCACGGCGCCCACCCTGGACTCCCGGTCCCCGTGGGGCCCCTTCTGCCCCCACCTCACACGAAAGGGATTTCACTCCAAAACTATATACATTCACAGTTCTGAATGCCACTGACGCGAAGTCACTATGGAGAAGAAAGTCAGGAGGAACAAACCTCCATTCCAAGTCTGCTTATCAGAGATTTTTTCCTGAAAATGCACAGCGGCATTTCATTCAAAAAGCCCTTCATCCACAGACACAGAGGCAGGAGCCGCGAGCCAGGGTCCCTTCCCTCGGAATCTCTTTGTTTATGTACCTCCTTCATTGGTCACATGTACTTTTTCTCTTATAAAAATGAATTTTTATGCATTCTGCCGTTGAAAGTGGGTGACGGCGAGCTACGAAGGCTGCGTCCGGGCTGCAAGCGTGCGGACCCCGCACCACTGGCACCCGGCCGGCCCTGCCTCGCTGGTGGGTGGAGGCGGGCGGAACGGAGGCCAGGCCTTCCCTTCGCTCCGGGCCGCTGCTGGAAACGCACAGCGGGCACACCTCGGGAAGTCAGGAAGCGTTTTTTCTGGCGGCCCTGGCGGTCGCTTTCTATGGAGAGGCCCAAGTACAAAATCCAACCCCTTTAGAAATTCAGAAGAATTTCCTTCCCCAAACAAACCCGGAGGCTTTGCCGCAGACCGGACTAGAGGCCGTGGTCCTTGTGCTTTAAGAGCAGACCTCTCACCGTGCGGGGAGGACGCGACGCCGGGGGCTGAGCTCAGCGCCAGGAGCGGCAACACCACCGCGTCCCTTTCCTGTGTGCGGACGCTCTGCTCCCCGCCTCTGACGCCGCCGTGGCCCCAGCGCCTTCCCTGCGCCCGGGGTGCCGGCCTCGTGCCGCGGTGCGGGGAGGCCAGGGGCAGGTGCCGCCACCGGACGGAGGCGGGGCGCCAGGCAGCCTCCACCAGGCCCTGCGCGTCCGCCCGGGCGTCAGCCTCCGGGAGGCTCAGCAGACAGGCCAGGGCCGTCCCGCTGCGCCTCCTGCCTGACTCACGCACCTCGCCGGCGCTCGGCCGGATTCGCGGTGCCCTGAAGTAGGTTCCGTCACGCTGAACAGAAATACCAAGCTGGTAATGTTTATAAAAAAGAGGGGGATTTGGAAAGGATTAAAGAAGCAGAAAAGGCGTCTGGGCCAGGTGCGTGCGGCGGACCCGGACGCGGAATGTACCTGGTAGAGAGAGGCCAGAAAGAGATTTAAGTGAAAGCCCCAGACAGCCTCGGATTCTATCAAAAAAGGGCCTATAAATAAATACCCTCCGGCCCTCAAAGGAAAACTGAAATAGAAAACAATTCTTCTTCTTTTGTAAAAATGCTGAATGCTTCCTGAAGCATCTAAATGAAGTTTATAAAACACGCATGAGTTCCCACAAATATAGAAATGTTTAAAAATCAGACCACGCTCTGCCACACGGTGAGCCCACAGAGGCTGGCAGAGAATTTGTGCTGGAATCAAAAAGCACGGGACACGTCTCGGTCTCACGCGTGTCGCGTGTGCATGTGAAGGCCCATCCACCGGCACGAGCCGCCGGGCACGGACTCCAGCGGGGACGTGAGGAAAGACCACGGGAAGTGAACCCGGGACAGTTCAGGTGACTCGGCCATAGCTGGGGCCCCAGCCCGGGTGTCGTGGGAGGGACAGCCCCCGGGGCCCACACAGCCTCGTGGCTCAGGCGCAGGCCCGCCCTCACGCGGGGCTCTCCACAAAGGAACAGGGGCAGAACGACCCCGGGTGTTGCAGAACTTGGGCCCGAGGCCAGTACATGCACAGCACACGCGGGAGAGCGAGGCCCGGCTGTGTCACCGTGAACAGGCTCACGGCCAGGTGGAGGCGGGTGGTGACAGGGCCGCAGAGAGGCCTCATCTCTCCAGAACCTTCTGTCCTAGTCCAGTTTCTTACGAAACGGTTTCCTTCCAACATCCGAGTTCTCAGGGCTGAAGTCCGCACAGAAGCCGTTGGGGGTCGGAGTGGGGGGCGTCTGTGCGCAGCTGTCCGAATGGGTCTGCCTGGGGTACAGGTACTCCTCTGCGAAGTTGGGGAACATTTCCGCAAACCTGCAGAAGTCAGCTGGGAAGACAGAGGCACTGGGTTACCAGGGCGCAGACGTCTGGAATCTGGGGGCTCCTGTCCCTGGGCCTGCATGGGCTACCACCTCACACCTTCCAGTAGGGCTGGAATACCCAGAGGAGAGGGGCAAGGGGAGGGAGGGGGTGGGGGGAGGAGGGAGGCAGAAGGGAGGGGAACGGGGAGGAGGAGAGGAAGGAGGGGAGGGGGCAGGATCTCTGTCGCATATAGCAGAGCTGGTCACTGTGTCCTTTCAGCTATTCGTGTTTGGGGGAAGTGTACAGAAAACGCGATTTTGGATTCAGCGGCGTGTTCCCGGTACTCTGTATGCGTGAGGGAGACGTGTCATCAGAGTACTGCTCTGGGGACAGTTGAAAAAGTGTCACGGAGGACCTGATACTCCGTATGGCAGGTGCTGTCGAGGGATCGGCCACGCTCTGGAGACCACGCGCGCGTGCACAGGAGACAGGCCACGGTCCAAGCTGGTCACAGGGCCCGAGTGGCTCAGAGCCTGTGCATCTCCCAACAGCCCCGGACCCAGTCCCAGGGTGCAGAGTGCCCTCCAAGAGCTGGGAGACACTCAGGGGCCTGGTGTGGGGACTACAGACCCCCGGGAACACTGCCTGGGCTCCTCCGGGGGACACAGAATGGCTTACTGGAAAATGTCTGCAGTCGGTCAGTGCTCACTGTGAGCGACCCCCCCCCCACACCCGAACGCCCCAGGGCTCACGGTCTACTCTTCGTGCAGGACACACACACACACACACACACACACACACACACTAAATCAACACGCACACTCGTGTCTGACATTTGGATGCAATTTTAAAACACGTCCAAACAAGACATGAACAATGACCTTTCCTGAGCAAATGTCTACTTTTTTTTAGCAAGAACACATTCATTTCCAAATGTGCACACTGGCAGGCCCGCTGAGGGGGGCTGCCTTCCAGGGATCCTATTGCCCCAGACCCCTTCCCCTCAGCCAGCAAGCGGGTTTCAGGTCTGAGTCCCTGAGGATCTTACCTGTCCTGATTCGTGTGGGTAAAAGTGATGAGACCCCCCACCGCCCCCTGCAAGGTCACGCCCGCGGCGATCGGTCCTGATGGGGCCAGCTCACTTCCACAGGGGACCCGGATCACGGACCCCCGTGGGCTGCCACGGCCCAGCCTCAGCACACACTGTCTGCAGCCCCAGGGACGGTGTGGTCTGGGGCTCCAAGCTTGGGGTTCCGATCTGGCTCTAGTCAACCCCACACAAATCAGACTCAAAGTCCCCTAACAATCCCTGCCGGGCTTGGGGGAGAATCTTCCTTCCGGGAGCTTCGCGCTGCACAAGACACCACCGGGTCCTGGCGAGCACGCGCGGGCACTGCTTCCACTTTGTCCCCGTGTCCCACCTCCTCGGCACGCCCCCCGTACAACAGGGCCCTCCTCCCCCGCCTCTAGGCCACTCACCGAATGTGATCCTCCCCGCCCCCTCCTGGTCGATGGCCTGGAAAAGGCTGGTCACACTGAGCTCTGCCACCCCTAAGGCAGTCTTGAGGATGCTGGACAGGGTGTCCTCATCGATGTCACCGTCCTGTGACCCATACATCTGCAGGCAGAGCCCGGCGTCACCCCATGACCCCCCAACCGTGCAGACGTCCCGGTTCTCCTGCTCACGGGGTTCCCAGCTCTCGAGCAGGCCCTGACCCCACCGGTTCAGAACAGCCAGAGCTCCGCTCACAAGCTGACCCCCACGGGGAACTGAGGTCTGCGTGCACAGCCTGCCCTCCCACTAGAGGGGCTCTAGGCAGCAGCGTGTGTGTCCCCTGGGTCAGGGATGGAGCCGGCACCCTGGGCTTGCTGGCACACGTGGGGGCTCGTGGGCTTCTGCTCAACGACATGAACAAGCCGCCACCTTGCTTGACCTTTAGGACCTTTAGGAGGTGGCTGACCCACGGACCCTCTTTCCAACAGCTTCGGCTCCGGCACGGGACCGAGAGAAAGGCACTGAAGGGTTGGTGTCATGAACCACGGTGTGGTCCCCCTGCTGGGAAAGGCTGTCCGCCCCTGTCAGGCAGGCCCAGCAGCATGGGCTTGGGGGGGGGATGTCATCCTCTCCTTGGCTCCCCCTCTTTCCGCAGCCCAGTAAACCTGCCCCTCACGCAGGAGCCTCGGCGGTGCGGCCTGGAGAATGGTCAGCTCCGTGTTCTGAGAGCAAGCCAAGCATGGCCACTGTTCTCACACCAGACTCTACAAGCTGGAAGCAGAGAAGCTGACCCGGGTTGGGGTCCATCAAAATGGGGTGTGCTGAAGGCAGGCGCAGTAGAGGGGCCACGAGCCGGGTGCAGGCCTAGGGTCCTCCGAGCTAGCCTGCTCAGGCTGGAAGAGGCAGGTCAGGCCCCCAAATATCAATGTCACCCAGTTAATTCTCATGGTGTGACCCACCAGGGCACTGTATGCCGAGCGGGTTTCAGTGATGCTATGGGGAGGGTCTGCTGGGGTCATTCTCCAAGCAGTGAGAGACAAGCAGCTGCCTGGCTTACACATCAGGTTCTCATGAATCTGGCTAATGTGAGTTGCCCCTGCAAGAAGTACCCATTTTGAGACCTTGACAAACTGTTTCTAGGTGAATAATGCCAGCCCAGCTCTATCCTAGCTGACAGTGTCCTGGTGAAGCCAGCCAGGTGAATCTGCAGGTGAGCGGGGACCACATTATGGGTATCTCCCAGACTCCCACAATCCCTGCAGCAGGGATGAATGGCTCCGCTCTGGGCAGGCAGCTCCTTCATACCCTAAGTCAACGGGCTGATGAAGAGGTCGCGTTGGGAGAGCTGACAGGTGGGGGGCCGCACAGGATGGACGTGTTATGGCACTTGGCATGGGCACCCGCCAGCCCTGTCCGGGCACCCTGGAACTCACAAAGACCCTACCCTGTGCTCTTCTTACGAGTGTGCATTACGAATTGCAGCAGAAATTGATCCGGGAGGTTTGGGGGCATTTGTACGAACAGTGGCTGATACAAGCTTCTGTGAAAATAGCAGTCAGGCACAGAGTAAGTCTGCCCGTGTAAGAAGGGGCTGTGAAGATGTAGGACAGGCCCGGTGTGACCCTGGGTCTCACTGTCCCTACAAATTAAACTCACGTAAATGCCACACTTGCCTTGAACGCCAGCTGGATGGTGTCCAGAGTCTGGGCCGGCCGGCAGACGACAGACAGGGCGACCACGTACTCCCGAGGGTCCATCCTGCCGTCTCCGCTCTGGGAAAGAGACACACCCTCAGGGGACAGCTCGGCCCCTCCCACAGGTGGGGCAAGCTGGGTCTGAACCCTCGTGCTGGATCTTATCTGCCTCCAGGAAATGAGTATTTTGGAAGAACATCTATAACCCACTGGCTTTTGCAAGGTGACCACACCACACACCGTTTAGGCCCTTATGAGCGACTTCCAGAGTCTAGGAGACCGGCGCCCAGAGCTTAAGAAAGCTCATGCCACACGATGGCCATCACCTGCTGAGGCTTTCCCTCGAGGAAAACCCCAGCACGCAGCAAGGGGCACGCTCGTGTTCTGAGAACCTAGTCACTTGTGGCAGAGCAGTGAGCGTGCAGAAGGAAGGTGGGACCGAGCTGCCTTGTGCTGAATGCCCAGGTCTGGCCCGCTGGACACTCACTGAGCTCCAGTCCTCAGTGATCCTGGGGGTCAGCACGGGACAGGCTGCTGCTTCCGACAAGCTGGCTATGCAGTGGGTGGGACGAGCCAGGGGGCCAACCCGAGGTGGAGCTGGGGCGGAGGGAGGCTCCCGGCAGCTGTCTCCCACCCCCCACGCCCTACAGGGCCACCCATGTCCAGGGCCGCACTGGCAAACACGGACTCCTCGTCCAGACACGATGGGTGATTAGGAGTGTGGTGGCCGGAGGCGGGTGGCGCGCTGCACGGGGACAGTCCCCACACACGGCGTGGAAGGCCAATGGTGACCCTGTATGCTGATGGCTGGGAAAGAGGCACACTACCTAGAAATTCTGGATTTCCGGAGGAGGGCACACTTTGATACTATCAGGCTTTTTAGCAATCCCATTTAAAACCCCAAACTACAGGTTTATCAGCAAATGTTAAATGTCAAACTTCTATGTGCATTTAAAAAGCACGGGAGAAAATACCCAAGTGACAGGGTGGGCTGGTCAGGCGAGGGGGGGCCATTTCCCTCTCTACTTCCCAAATCCCCAAACTGCTTATAACGAAAACAATATACATGGGAAAGCTGGAGGTTTTCCCACGAAACCCCTCCCAGGGCGATGGCCCCACCTCATCGAACAGGGAGAACATGTCCTCCAGGGTGTCTGAGACGGGGACGCCCAGGTACTCCGCAAACTCGGGGAGACCCAGCTTTCCTCCCTTCTGCATCTTGGCGCTTTCGGAATATTTATCCAGATCTTTCTCGAGTGTTTCTGGTTTTAACCTACACACAAAAAGACGGAAACACAGTTTTCATTAAAATCACAGAATACTAAAAACAGGAGACTCACAGTAACAAGACTCAGCAAGTACTGAAATTACTTCTAGAGCGAGCAGCAAGTTCATTTCCAGCAAAGGTGCTCTAATGACCTGAAGGCACCCCGTGTGTTCTGCCTCAGCGTCTACACGGAGTGATGCCCCGTCAGCTGCGTGGACACCCCCGGGCAGGTGGGTGTGACCGCCGGCGGGGACCGCTGTGCTGAGCTCCGAGGGCTGTGAGACACTTGTGCGTGGACTGGACTTGATACTCGGAGAGCTCCCACAAAGCCCCGAGCGCAAGCACCTTTATCTGCTTGAAGGCCCAGCTGGCCCTCAGTGCCCACTGCGATCTCCAGCTTGGTCACCAACAACGGCAGGGGTGGGAGCCCCTGTGAGGGCCTGACAGAAGCTTCCGGAAGCTTCCCGTCTTAGAAAAAGCATCTCGGCAGTGCTCTTCAGAACCCTCCCTGCTCCTCAGAGAACCCCGCTAGTGCTGAACAAAAAAGCGCCACACTCACCCCAGGCCCCTCACCAGCCTGGCAAATTCTAGAAGGCAGGTGTCCGCAGGGAGACGGAGCTGTCCTTCCGCCAGGGCCAGCTGGCAGTCCTCAAATGTGTAGTCGGTTACAGAGATGCCCAGGGCCCTGCAAAGAGAGGGGGGCACCCCGGTCAAGCACCCCCAGAGCAGCAGAGCGAGGAGGACGGCTCAGGGTGACCAGGGAGAGAGCGAGTGGCATCCGAATAACAGAAGCCCCACTCCCCCCCCCACCCCATGGCTCCTGACCAGGTCCAAGCAGCGGTGGCACCTTTCCCACATCCCACTGAGACCCTGTGCATCTGAGGCACACAGTGGCTTGTGTGTGAGGACGTGCATTTGGCGTCGGCGACCCCTCCCTCTGCAGCCCATGAGGCTTATCTGCAAGTCATGGTTTTGCTGAGGTGTCTGTGTGCTAATTTTGTGGCTCCCATAAAACTTGTCTGAGTTAAGAAGAACTCGCTACGAATACAGGTGGTGTCTGGGGTGGACGTGCACGCCATGGAAGGAACAAGCTTCCCAAGAACGTGGAAGGCCCCCGCGGAGCAGCGGTGGGAGACGGGCGGCTTCGCTCCTGAAAGCCCTGGTGAGTCTGCTCAGGGTGAAGAAAGAACTCCAGAAGCAGCAGGAACCGTCCAGCATCAGAACGAAGCCAACATCTACAACTTTTAAAGACTGGACTAAATCACACGAATCTGTGAAGCCGTGAGCAGAGCAGGCGACCCGTTCTCGAGCCCACGGGGGCTCGTCACGCAGCCTTGAGTGGCGCTCTGTCCCTTCAGCTCCTATGGGCCCAGCAAGGCCGTCTCCAGCCATTCCAGCAGAGAAAGTCTCCGGAGACGGCAGAAGCCTTCCCTGCAGCCCGGGTTCCACAAGATAAAGCTGGGAAGGCCTCGTGGGGGGACACCCTGAAAACTCCCCCAGGTCTGGACACGTGGAAGAGGACAGGCTTTGTCTCCCCAGGCTGTCCACAGACAGGAGAAGCCATCTCCCCCGTCTGCTCTGTGTCCCTCCCCGTGAAAGGCCATCTGGACAGGGCCCGTGCAGGACAGAAGGACGGGACGGCAAGGAAACTGGGGGAAGGAGGGGGGAGGCGACGGGGGTCCAAGCAGTGGCACTGTGGCCCCTACGGCTACAGCCCTTGCCCCAGGTGCTCGCCCTAGAGCCCTGCGGGACCAGAGTTCTCACGCAAGCCCACGAAAGCCCCCTTCCATGCAGACGCCTGTACCGGGAGCCACCAGGGGACAAGTACCCTGAATGCTGACATGCACAGAAAGACAACGTTTCAAGTCCACATCTGGCACTAAACATGAATGCTTACTAGTGGACCCCAAAGCCCAATTACGTGGAACCTGGGTCTCCCCCAAGCTTTGCGGTGAGCTGGCATCACTGTGGTTTCCACCCTGCCAGGAAGCAAGTGTGCGGCTGGTGCCTTCGAGGACACCACCCCACCAGGCGTCTAATTGGGAAGCTCAACTCGTCTTATGGGGGACCGGGGGTCGTCGCTTTCATCAGGGCTGGAGGTGCCCCGAAGTCAGAGCTCAGCTGTTCTAAAGAACTGCATCAGATTTCATGGAAAATGACCTTCTTCTATTAAAGGAAACACACTGGTAGAAAATTTGCTAAGTATTTAAAACTAAGCCCCCTCCCCCAATAACCGAATGGGCTTTTAATCATCTCCAGAGTAGTTCCTCGTTGCCATGACGATACCGTGCCATCGTGGCTAGGAGCAGGGGCCGCGAAGTCTTTCTTCCACAGCTATCACAATCCCCCTTGGCGAACTGAGGTATGAGCGTGTGGGGACAGAAGCTAGGATTACCAGGAGCATCTCGGGTTATCCCGCAAGGAGGGAGCAGTCACGCTCAGGGGCTGCCTGCGATGCTCGCCGGGACCCGGGCCATCCTCGGTGGGTCTAAGGACCAGGAAGGTGACAATCCACTTCCATGTTTCTGGGTCCTCCCGTGGTGGCTGGGGCAGGGCGAGGCCTAATGGCTTCTCTGCCCTTTTCCGTTCGATGT
Source organism: Ailuropoda melanoleuca (assembly GCF_002007445.2). Taxonomy (NCBI): domain Eukaryota; kingdom Metazoa; phylum Chordata; class Mammalia; order Carnivora; family Ursidae; genus Ailuropoda; species Ailuropoda melanoleuca. Next base: position 146,821,601 of record NC_048220.1, on the reverse strand, counting down.
ATGATATTTCTCTTCCACTTACAGTTTATGATATATATTTAAACATTATTAACTAATTTATTTGAATGTGAACTAAAAAAATTTACACCTAACCTGTCAGACCTTTGATTCCACGGAGATTATTTCTTTATCGAGAGGCTGAACACCCTGACTTCTCCCAAACTGAGAGTCAAGTGCACCCTGACGGCCAACTCTGCTCTCCACGCGTCCCGGTGTGGGATTCCACGAGCCAGCAGGAGATGAATTCTAGCGAGTGGGTGCCCGACTGGACTCTGTCCCTAGCGCCTACCTTCCTGAGGGGCATGCGGACAAAGTCTGAACACCCCACAGGGTTTTAATGTATGTATGTTGAGGTTACGATTTTGCTCAGTACCGTCTCACAGAATCCATGAACTCAGGGGGTCTGATGTGCACACAGTGAGGGGATGGGGCTTACGTCACACCTCGGTCAAACCAGCTCTGCCACAGTGTCTGGGAAAACCCCTCCAGGGCCACACGAACTTCCTACAGGGGATGCCTGTGGAGCCGTGGAGACCCCCTCCCCGCACCGCAGTGGCCAAACGCAGTGAGGCCCCTGCTGCCCGGGAGCGGAAGAGAGGAGGAGAGAGAAGACGGGACACAGCGGGTGAGGGTAGGAAGACGCGCAGGGATGTCACCCCATCCGAGACAGCCGGGAACGGTGTGGAGTCAGGAAGCGAGAATCTTCCCAACAGCACGCACGCTCGTCGTGTAATTAGTCCCGGTATCTTGGGAGATTTTCTAGTTCCCGCACTGAATCTGGAAGACGGAGTGAGAACGCGGCAAACGCCCCACGAGCAGATGAATATCGTGAAGACGATGAGTGGATGATCGGCCAGCCAGACCCCGTGGGCGTCCAGGTGCTGCTGCCCGTCGCCATCGGGGGCACAGAGCCGGCACCGTGGTGACTGGTTCCCGCCCACACGGGAGACACTCACGAAGCGAAGCCACAATGACACAGATCTGGGAGCAGGACCTGGCAGAGCCCGGGGGCGCACAGGGGCCGAGCGCTCCCTCATTCGCTTCTGCAAACACCCCTTTCCGAACGCCACTGTGTCTTGTGCCATGACAGGAGGAACCAGCCGGTGAACGGGCACCCTAACACCATAAGGGCTCCCGGGGGGGGAGGTCCAGCTGACTCCGGCTCTGCCACGGCAGGAAGGGAAGGGGAGCACTCACTCGGCCATGACACGCCGGACGTTGCTGGCGTACAACGCGGGGTCCTTCTTCTCCTCCTCCGAAGGGCTGTACACGGGGAGAAACTGGGCACAGAGAAGCTGTGTTACTTCCACGTGCATCACGAGCCCACCCAGCCACGGTTACGAGTTCGACACAATCAAGATCTGTCAAAGCAGCTTCCGTTAGAACCACCTTCAAACTGGTCACAGCGCACGCATGTGTGGATACAACCTAGGATTTCTCAGGAGCGCCCGCTCCCCCGAGACAGGCGCCCCTGCTTGCCCGGGAACCCCGTGTTTCTAATTTCACACGGAAGCTGACTGTTCTGGTACAAAAGAATGACGTGTGCTCCCCTTTCTAAAACGTCCGCCTGCGCTGGGGATGACACGACATTGTTTCCACACGGGAGAGACAACTAGATTTGACGTCCAGCGCATTCTGCGATTATCATAAATCACCCCATGAACGCGGGTCTTTGCGTGAGCGACGCTTACGCAGCGTTTTAAGTAAGTCCCACAGTCCGCTGCCAAGTGCGCCGTGCGGAAAAGGCAAACATCACTGAGCCTTTTTCCCTTCACACAGACCAGTAACAAGACGGGGACACCCTGAAGCCCTATCAGTTCCCACCGTGTGATTTCAGACACTTCCCCATGCCTGTGTGTACCACGCACCGCACTGGCACCTGCCAGCACAGCACGCGTGCGGACACGTGGGGTGAATTCAAAAAGTCACAGTTTCCCTTAAACTCTGAAAACTGTGGGGGCGCCTGGGTGGCTCAGTCAGTTAAACATCTGCCTTTGGCTCAGGTCATGATCCCAGGGTCCTGGGATCAAGTCCTGCAGTGGGCTCCTGGCTCAGTGGGGAGTCTGCTTCTCCCTCCGCCTGCCGCTCCCCCTGCTTGTGCTCTCTGACAAATAAATAAATAAAATCGCAAAAAAAAAAAAAAAAACAACAACTCTGAAAACTGGAAATGTGGCCTGAAATAGGGAAGCACACACGGGGGGCATCCTCCCCTGAGCCCCGCTGCATAGCTGCTTCCTGGCCACCTGCAGACGAGCCCCATGAAACGTTCTAGGCAGACAGCCTGCCATCCTTGGACTCGGGCCAGGGACCGTTCGGCTCAGTGTGTTGTAATTAAGTGGCTTATGTTGTACAGAAGTGAAAAACCTGGAGCCTGGCTGAAATCCAGGCTCATCTGTAAATTCAGGGCAACTCCACAACTTTTATCAGAAGGTAGCAAATTGCCTCATTAGACCCTTTCCCTTGTGTTCCGGCTCCCTTTTTAGCGGCAGGGTAGCCGACGATTCCCTTTATAAGAAAGGAAACTCTATTCCTCACCCACTTGGATAAAACGTACAGGCCACACGGAAGTGCTATTAAATTTAGCGGAGAGCATGGGTGTCATGGCTCCGGGACACCCAGCGAGCCAAAAGCTGGAGGCGGGCTACGTGTCTGACCACGGACTGAACAGAGAAGGACAGACGACAGCTCTGCCGTATCCATTACGCAGCATCAGTGTCACGTAAAAATGCCGAAACATAATTCGTTGCACATGTGCCGATTTAAATGCCTTTAATTAAGCTACGCTAACCATGACAAAAGAAGTGTTTAACTTCCTTGTTGATTTTTAAAAACCCATCTGATTCTTGCAAAATCATGCAAGAGACACAATGTGACTAACGAAAAACCACTGGGAAGTGCCCGAGGAGCAAAGAGAAGTGGAACGACTTCAGACCAAGACAGATGACACACGGTGTCGGACTGTATAGACGGCAGCGTGAGACTGTGGAACACTGTGTCCGTGTAGACGCCGACGCTGGCTCTCCAGAGAGCCCATGGCACACTGCGTCTGCAGACACGCACGTCCACACAGATAACATCAGTTGTCCTTGTACAGACGCCAACACAACACCGCGTCCGTGGGCACGACAGCGTAACACCGCGTCCACACTGACGCTGACAAAGTGCTGAGTCACACTGTACCCTACAGACAACACAGTGTCACCTGGAGACGCCAGGGTAACATTGTATCCGCACAGATGCCAGCCTAACGCCGAGCTGCAGACAGCGCCTCAGGCTGGACGGCACAGGCTGCAGCAGCACCACGTGATGCGACAGCCACGGAACCCCGTCCCGCCCAGACGCAGCCCCACAGCACCCTGACCCTGCATCTTTACAGGCCCGCACCAGCCGGTCAACACCGCATCTCTACAAACCTCGATCTCCACTCGGTTGTGAAACTGACACAGCGTGAGCCACAGGATTTTCAACCTTGGAAACGAACAAACAGATCGACAGCGTTGGTTAAAAGCTTCTCAGTGTCTTGTACTTAAGTTACTTCCAATTCTGGAGCAAACTCTCCAAGCCCACCCCCACCCCCGAGGGCACAGCTGGGCAGTTAGTTCGTTCAGGGGACACTGGGCCTCCCTGCGCCGAAGGCCGAGCCTTACAACACTGTGACGAGGAGGGGCCGCTCGACCAGCCAGGCTTCCTCAGTGTCCCTACCAAGCGCACCCGCTCCTGCAGCTCTCCTTTGCCCAGCAGGCCCCCGTTTCCCAAGTGTGTCCTCTGGCTCAGGAAGCCTCCTCTACGAGACACTGTCCTGGACCTGGCTGTCCCCAGGCAATGTAGACTCAACAGGCCTTAAGCCATGCCCTCTGCAAGGCCGGCCCCAGAGCTCCTGACCTCAGAACTGGCATCACCACCCGTTGCTTTGCAGAAGTTGGAAATGGGGAGCCATGTGGAGTCTCCTGTCCTTGGGCCATTGCTCTTCTCTGCAGTGGACAACTGTCCTCTGTTTTTGTCCACACCTGACTTCTGCCCCATCACTGTCAGCCCCAAGCCTGGCCACCAGGGCCCGAAGGAGCCCCTTCCCACCATTCTCCCAGGTTCCTCCTTGCTTCTCGCCATCCACAATCCACACTCTGGCCTCGGCTAACACCGCTGCCCACCTATGCTGCCTCTCAGGGCACCCTCCCAGCATCTGTTCCAAGTGCTTTGCCCACGGGCCTTGGGAGGGCTCTGCCGGGCCCCACCACCGACCCTTCTGCCACCAAACACCAGGTCAAATGCTGGCACCACGGACGCCTGCTCTCCTGAAACCCTATGCCTCCCCGCATAGCTGTTTGAGCGGAGGGCCGTCCCTACAACTCCCCTTCCTTCTCCAGGAGCTGTGGGGTGTGGACGGGACGGCGGCGATGGAGCCAACAGGCACCCTTGGGAAGGAAAGAGCACTCACAGTCACCTTCCCCCTGGACTTGAAGACCATTAACTCAAGTCCTGGAATCCAGGAGTGTGAGAACAGGCCAGGTCTGTACACTTAGTTTTCACAGTGGGCAGAACCTAACGGCTGTCAGACAGGCAGTGGGTTATGCGTTCAGAGTTTCCACATTGGCAAAAGTAACCAGAATGCAGGGTAGTCACTTGAGTGGCCCCTGTGCTTTCCCAGCAGGACAGGACACACAAGAAAGTACAGTGTCTGACTTACGCTCCGGGTCCTTGCCATGTCCACGTGATGGTGTCCTGGGGGCAAGAAAGGAGCAAAATGAATCACAGCTGGAAATCAGGCACCCGGAGTCCCCATGTGAGCCCGCCCTCTGTCCTGGCCCTCGACCTGGCCCACCTCTGACCCCAGAGACGCTGGTGCCCCTCTTCCTCCCAAGTCCACCCTGGGACAAGGTAGGTGCCTATTGCCGCCAGGCCACCCCGACACACTCCTCTCCTCCCACGGCTCCGGCCGGGGCTGACGATTCTGACCGCCACCTGAGATGCCACCCCCGTTCTGTTTTCTGCCCTCCCCCGTGTTCAAGGTGTCCCTGCCAACACCAGTCCACAGCACGGGAGCTGCTCTGTGTGAGCAGCTCCTGCGACACCCGCCATGGCATCACCATCACATGCCACAGGACGCTCATTCCGAGAGACGCCCAGCAGATGAACCCAGGCCTGGGAGGGAGCAGAGGAAACCCCTGCGGGGCCCCACGCGTGCCCAGGGCCCCGAATGTGGGGACGCGCCCCATCCTCAGTCTCAGCTGCTGCGCCAACCACTTCGGTGGGGACTCGGACACACACCCCGTTTCTACCCTGACACCAGTACCCCAAGACAGCTGCTTTCTTCTCAAGTCCTGACACCAACCTGCTCGCTTCCCGGAGGCTCCTGAAAAGCCACCCACCACAGGGGCTTCCCCGGCCCCCGGCCTGGCCCTTGGCCGCTCCTCCCCCCAACGGCCCGTGTGCAAAGCTGTCAGCGGTGGTTCTTCCTGAAACTGGGCAGCAGAAGGACGCGACACGGACCCACGGGCTGAGTGTGCAAAGCAGCCAGGCTGCTTCTCTCATAGCTAGGCTGAATGCTTCCAGAAGACCCAGTAAAGGCAACTTGCTTAAAACAGGTTCTGAAGCAAGCTTAAAACAACAGAAAGTCTAGAATTCCACACATTGACGATGCCCTGACCCTCGGACGCTGGCTAATGCACGCAGCTCCTCAGAGCTTCAGGCGTGGACTCTGAGAACCCTTCGATCTGTCAGTTCGCGTGGCTGCTGGTTCCAACCGACATTTACTGACGGGCCACTTGGAGAACCTCTTTGGTGCCGTCTGCACTTGTAGGCACAGGGACTGGCCCAGAAGCAGGGGCGCCAGCCCCTCAAGCCACAGAGTCACATGTAATTCTGCTGCCGTCTAGGCTAGCGACTCCAGACCCCATCGTGCTGCGACTGCTGATTTTCTTTTGTGTCGTCACAAAGACATGGAGAAAGCTCAGTGTGATGAACAAATCCACCCTGTGTGCCCTCTGTCAAGAAACGGTCCAGTGCACCTGCACCCAGACGGGGTCCATGGACACGCATCCCTGTGGAACAGTCTTGGCGCTGAGAGCCCGCTGCCCATCCAGCTGCAAGGACGTCCACCTGGAGGGGGTCACGGGGGTCACGGAGGAGTGCGATGCAGCCGGCACCGAACAGCACCCACGGGAGCTCGGTGCCTGCCCTGGGGAGTGCGGCCGCCTGAGCCGACGCGTGCGGCACGTCCACAGGGCCGCCGGGGGGAGGGACAGCTGCGGCTGCTCTGACAGCTGCGGAAGCAGAGCCGTGTGGGCTGAGTAGGCTTCATCTGACCTTCCTGCCTCCCCCGAGCTGGAGTCCGTCAGGATCACCCAGGCGCTCTGAGCCCCAAACGCCCCCCTTTTACTTTGCTCTGATAGAACAAGCGAAGACGTCCGCATGGAGGCAGGTGTGCAACAAAGGCAAACTCAACACAGAGTCACTTAATTCTTCTCCCTCCCGCTGCCCCCAGCCTTTCGGAACTCAAATCTTCTTAATGTTACTGTGTCCCAGGTGAACAGGGAGCAAAGGCTGCTGAGGACGTGGGCGGACGGCTCACATGAACCTGTCAGGATCAGTCAGCACGGCCCCGCTTTGCGACCTGTGACAACGGGCCTTCACGCACGAACACTGGCGCTATCCTGGAATCGCGGGATTGACTAGAAATGACCCGGAATTCTCGTTCCCAGGCAACTCACCGTAATCCCAGGAAGACACACTTACCAGTTTATTCGGGTATCGCAGAACCACGGGCTGGACAGGAACTCCAGGGATAAAGGCACCTGCAGGGAAAGGGGTGTCGTCTTATTTCGAGGGCAGGGCTCCTCCGCGGCACTTCTCGTGCTGGTCCTGCAGAAAACGTGCTTTTCTGCCACCCCTCCCTTGTGAATGGTCATCAGCTGTCTGGAAGGTTTCCTCGACATGGATGCTGCCGTGTCTCGTCAGGGAAAACCGCAGGCTTGCAGCCCTGCCCCCCAGGGAACGGACCCAGGAGCATCTATCCCGCTTGCTCAAGGAGAAAAACAAAGAATTTAAGAAAAGTACATACCAGGCTTGAAGGTAATTAGGCAGGTCCTGTTGGTACATGTTCCTTCTGGAAAAATCATTATCTTGGAATGAAAAGAATAAAACATCAGCCTTAAAGGAACATAACCCAGAATACGGTCTATTTCCTCCACCGCTGACGTACTTGAAATGCTTTAATTGTACTGGGTCTAAACAGTGTAGATGCAGGACAGGAGCACGTACGCATTTCCTAAGTGAAAGTTCTACTAAATCTGGAAGCCATGCAAACATGCAAACAGCACACGCCTCCTTAGAGCGTGTGTGGGGGTGATCACGGCCGCCGTGAGGCCCAGCTACCCTGCCCGGACGCACGTCGGCACGCAGCAGGCCCCCCAGGGGCAAAGCAGGACAAAGGCCCACGGAGGAGGGCTCGGCGGACGGTCCTCGGCTGAAGGAGTCAGGACCAGGGCTGGAGCCGAGCCTCAGCCGGGCAGCAGCCGGAAGCAGCGGTTCGACACCTCCCCCACGGGACGCCCAAGTACTCTGCCTCACGCCGACCTCGGCAACACGACACAAACTAGACTCTCCCTCACACTAGACGCTACAGCCCGTGCGGCTGGTCCTGGATGGGGGGCAGCAGCCAGGCACCCTGGACGTCTCGGCCCCTGAGGGGCTGCCCGCAGGCGAGGGTGCCCGGCAGTCCGGCCCCCCCACGCTCTGTGGGCAGCGGAACCTGGACAGTCCCGGGAGCGCCAGCTCGGCAAGCTCGGCTAAGACACACAGCCCACATCGGCCGAGACCGCCGCCCCGCTGCCCGCGCCAGGCCTTCCTGGCGGGAGCCGGGCACACGCGGGCAAGCCCGCCCAGGGCTTTCAGGAGCAGACGGCGACGCCTTACGGACTGGCGCAGTCTTCAGACGTGAGACTGCGCCAGTCCCGTGGGCAGGGACTGACAAGCACAGTCATTTCAGTCAAGGTGCTTTGGGAACTGGAGAGACACGTGAGAATTGCCTCCGCGTTTCTTACAATTTTAAAATTTCAGGCCCCAAAGTACCTGGCACTCAGCACAAGCTTGAAGTCACACACTCATCAAACATAAAATGAAGCAAAACGAACTCGCCCCCAGGGGAGGCCCCCATCTCTAGGTTCACATCTTCTGGAACAAAGCAGCTCAGAGCACACGCGGGACTGCATTACCTGTGGCCACTTCCCACGTGACTGCGCACGTCTCCTGATTTCCTCCACGGTCTTCCTGCGCGAGTCCTGGTCCGACCGGGACACGAACACCGGCTGGATGTACTTTATCAGAGCTGGGGGGGAAGGACAGGTGTTCGTGTGGGGACACACGCTTCTGCCGCAGCAGGACTGGGGGACGGGGGGGGGGCTGCCCACGGCACAGGGGCAGAGGCGAGCCCCCAGAGACGCCCCAAGGGCAGCACGGTCCCCGAGGGCGGGCAGCAGGTCAAGGCCTGATCATGAGGGATCCAAAGCTCCCTCACATGATGGCCTGAAGCCCCACAACCTGCACGACCCGGAGTAACACCACCGGTGTTCACAGCCTGTATGGCAGGAGAAAGCGGAGAGAGTAAGGCCGACCCCTGCTCTGTGCTAACAGAGGACGGGGAGGAGGCGGTTCAAGGCTCCAGAGTCACAAGGGCCCGAGGCGCATGGCTTCCACCCTACCAGCCAGTTGCGGCCAGACCTGTCTCCCTCGAAGACACAGGCTGACGTGCTGACCCCAGGTACCCAGGACTGTGACTTTATGTGGAAATCAGACGCCTGCAGACGCAATCAAGTTAAGATGACGTGATACTGACGTAGGGTGGGCCCCGACCCATGCCCAGTGTCCTCTCAAGGAGGAGGAGACACGGACGTGCACGCAGGGAGAAGGCCACAGGACGGCAGAGGCCAAGATCGGAGGGACGTGACCACAGCCACGGGACACCGGGAACGGTGGAGAAGCGCCAGAGGCCACGGAGGCCTGGCATGGCCTCTCCCTCAGAAGCTGCCCTGCTCACACCTTGATTCTGGACTTCCGGCCCCCAGGACACTCACACGGCTGCAGCCCTAACCAGCTAGGCACAGGGGGCCCATGGCCCTGCTGTGGTGGCAGGTCAGTGCTCCCGCGACCAGAGCTGAACCAGCATGTGGGTTCTCTCGAAAGAGGATTTGAAGGTGGGGAGACCTTCTTAGAAGAGAAACCCCAAACTGACACGACAGCCGTCCTCAGGAAGGGTGTCCTCTCCTGGGAAGGACAAGTGGGCGGCCGGGCATCCCAGTGGCGGTGAGACACGTCCCCGCTGGGCCCAGCAGCAGCTTCGGACTTCTGCTCTGAGAGTTCTAACTACTCAGAAGCAATAACGTGTTGTGACTCTTCTTTCTGGGGGGTTTTCCAAAAGGCAAAGAGAAAATTCATTTAACAAAAAAAGAAGAAAATTCTATCTAGTCACGTCCACGGGACTCAAAAACTAAGCTACATGTCGGTCTCAGTGATGTTTTCTTCTGGCATCTGGAAACTTCCTTCCCTGTTCCATCGTTCTCGCCAATTCTGCCTGACTGCTGGGAGTGACACGCAGTGACAGGACCGAGGGGATCCCCGCAGGACAGAACAACGGGGAAGCCGCCCAGCTTCCTACTGTCCAGCCAGCTCCGCGCCGACTTCCCTGCAGCGGGAGAGAAGGGCTGCAGGCTGGCCGCCTCACTGAACAGGGCCGGGCTTCCCAAGTTCCCCTTTTCTGGTGACAAGGGAGGAGGATGGCTCTTCGTGACTCGCGGACAAGCCTGAGGCTGAAGGCAGAGGTGGGCAGCGGCTCTCTGGGCTCCTAGGATGACGGGGCTTCCTCCTCTGAGTGAATCTCAGACTCCACTCTTCCTGGGGACCCCAGGTGAATCCCCACACTGGAGACCCCATAACTGGATGGCTTGCTTCTGAGGACAGAGGGGAAATGTGGCTGCTTGTCGGGTAAGCCCCACGCAGTGCTGGCAACAAGGACCGGGGCCGCCGTTCTGCCAGAAGACCGCGAGACGTCTGTGGCGACTCTGACACCACGCACCAGACCTCCTACGGTTTGTGACCTGCCAGGCGCCCGTATAAAGGACACTGAAAGTAACCTGACAACAACAACGAGAAAAATCACTGGGCTGATCACTCTAACTGGTATTTATGAATCTGAAGGTGAAAATATTTTGAATATTTCTAACATTCGTCTGTCTTCACCAAAGTTGTGAGCTGTCAAAGGCTCCAAAAACATCATCCTTTAAACAAGTCCGAGAGGAACCAGAAGACACAGCCAGCGAGCCCCCCCACGGCGTGCTGCACGCAGGCATCCAGGTTTCCGGCAGGGGTGTGTTCCGGGTCATGAACGATGGGAGGCGCCCTCAGCTGCATTCCTGGGGGAGCGTCCCATCAGCCCCATTTACCTTCAAAACCCAGAAATGGGGAATACAATTTGGGATGTGCCCAAATTGGGTTCTAGTTAAAATCTGCAATAAATGGGTCCATCACTACTCCTTCACTCTTCTTTCTGTGATCCCTGACAAGACTGGGAATGCACAGTCTACGTGAAGGACCCCCGTGCACAGAGGACATGCTGGTGGCTCTGCCTCCTGACACCCTGAGGTTGAGGCCAGTGGCAGGGGGCATGGCGCTCAGCTCACCTGTCGCCCCCCAGCACATTCAGCCAACGGAGCTGGCTTCAGAACCCTGACCTTGGGATGAGGGTGACCAGGTACGACAGTGCATGACCCTTACTCATGACCTGAGCTGTCAGTGAAGGCCAGGCTTCGAGAAGGCTTTGTGTCATCTGTACGCTAATGAGGGGGCAATGACACGGCCCCCAGGTCCCAGAACTTCCCTAGAATGCTGACGTTCCACAGCCTGAAGTGTAAAACTGGAAAGAAGAAATCGGAACAAAACTGCAGAACTGAAATACCTTCCCGGTCCTTCCCCTGCGACCACACTGCTTTATACCCGGGGGCCTGTGAGGACCTTTCAGCATTCTTCACGTGGAATGTGTATTTGCGAACTCCCAGGTTCTCTGCCTGGCTGTCAGAACATTCTCAGCTGACCCAACTTTCCAGGCACATGACACATAACCCTGTACTTGGATAACCGGGCTCACAACTACTGGCCTGACGCACCACGGCCAGGTAAGTACCCGCACGCATTCCTGCAGAAGTCCCACAAGACGAGGGCCGTCCCGCCTGCTCGCAGGAGCGATGCCTCCATTTTACTTTTGCTCTGTAACCGCCAGCCCTGGAAGCACCTTGGCTGAGACCCTTATGTCTAAACGGAGGACCTGTGTCACCATTCCCAGGGACAAGACCACAGAGGGTCCCAACTGCTCAGCCCCCCTGCTTTCCACCATGTAGCACACACGAGACGGCAGCCGTCTTCAGCCCAGAACAACTTCTCACCAGAACCCCACCCTGCCGGCCCCTGACCTCGGACTTCCAGCCTCCAGGAGCATGAGAAGTAAGCGTCCGCTGTTTACAAGCCACCAGTCTGCGGGGCTTTGAGCAGATAGCCTCTGACCCGCAAGCAAGTAAAGGCTGGTCAGCACGTATTCTGCCAAAGGCACACAACGCATTAGGCCCTCTCAGAACGTCCCACGTACTAGAAAGACAACACAAACGTACACGATGTTCTTCCGTAACAGTCAGCTGAACACTAACACGAGCTAGGAAACTCAGAGGAGGTGGCCTGAGGGAGGACCCTCTGCCCCGCAGCTCTGGCCCCAGCACCACGTGCCTCCCGCCCAGACCAGCCCCGCTCCAGCTCCGGACTCCACCGCGGACACTCTCAGCATAACACGCCCGTGGTCTAAATGCGGAAAGGTGGGCACAGGAGAGTGACAGTGGGGTGGCCCCCACCCCCAGGAGCAGCCTGGAGGAAGCAGGACTGGGTTGGCGATCCCTGCGGCAGAATCCAGGGGGGTGAGAACCAGGAGCAGGTGGGGCCGGCCCTGCAGGGCACCTGGACAGCTCTGGTGCGGGCCCAGCCAGGAGGAGGAAGGTGCTTTCGTCTGGAAAGTGACTGCCCTGCATTCCCTGCAGTTCCCACAGTAACGATGCAGTGAGCCCCCAAAAGATGTGTCCACACCCTAACACCTAGGACGTGTGACTGAAACCTCATTTGGGAAAGCAGTCTTTGCAGGTGTGATTAGTGACACACCTAGAGATGAGACTACCCTGGACTATCTGAGGACAAGTGCGTGTGTGTAGGAGACACACAGAGACACACCCATGGGGGAGGCCAGCGAGGAGGGAGGCAGGGGCAGGAAGGATGCAGCCACGAGTCCAGGACGACCCGGGGCGCCAGGAGCTGGAAAAGGCAGGAAGGACCTTCCCCGAAAGCCTCCAGAAGGAGCGAGGCTTTGCACACTGTGACCATGGACTTCTGCCTCCAGAACTGTGGGAGTCTAAATTTCTGCTCTTCTAAGCCACCAGCTGGGTCACTGTCACGTGGCCGAGGGACACCTGCACACCTGGGCTTTTGGTCCCGTAATGAGCGCACGGGGACACAGACATTTCTGGGACTGGGACACAGGCCCTGCACTCGCGTGGACAAAGCTTAAGCAGGCACTTCGACACATGACGTCTGCCGGCACTTGTGTGTGAACCAAAAATAAAACCCACAACAACTAATGTTACAAAGGAAACCACAACAAGGAAAAAGAAGAGGCTCAAGGACAAGTGCCTACTTCATGTGGGTGTGACCTGCGCTGACCAGCAGGATGGGGGGG
>NC_048220.1:146803348-146808685 GCF_002007445.2 Ailuropoda melanoleuca | reverse complement strand
TTTTTTTTTTTTTTTTTTTTTTTTTTTTTTTTTTTTTTTTTTTTTTTTTTTTTTTTTTTTTCGGGGGATGGGGGTCTCACTCACTCCCGGGTGGGGGGGTCTCACTCACTCCCAGCAGGGTGGGGGTCTCACTCACTCCCGGGTGGGGGGGTCTCGCTCACTCCCAGTGGGGGGTCTCACTCACTTCCCCATATCGGGATGTCTCTGCTCTCTGCCTTCATCACGATGGAGGACATCGTCAGGGTGACGGCGATGGCATCGAAGTAGGAGGAATGTGGAGCCAGGGTGAGGATGGAGGCTTCAGGCGGCGAGGCCTGCTGCCCCTTCATGACCACCCAGTGGAAGCCGCCGGAAAACCACATGGTGCGCATGATGGCCTTGAGCAGGAAGTCCACGACCCTGCAGAGGAAGGTGCTGCGGTTACACGGGGCCAGAGCAGGGTGTCACGGGCTCATCTCACTAGCGAGATGCTGACCGCATGGACACGGGTACTAGAAGCTCAGTGCTGACCTCTGGCCAGTTATCCAGGATGCGCTCCAGGCCCCTCCAAACCCAGTGACAGCGGTTACTGTGTCGTCCGGAGGAGACAAGACACTACTAAACGTGGAGCGGGATGCCTTTTTACCAATTTATCCACGAAAATGCAAGTCCTGCCTCTGCTCCGTGACAGCAGCACGAAGACCTCACGGACTCCTGAACGCGGTAAGCAGAGCACAGACGCGGGACGGTCATGCCACTGGGACTGTCAGTGCTGGAAGGCCGTTTGTTAGCATGAGTGAAAAACCCACCAAGACACCTAAAATGCAGTTAACATCAGCAGCGACGCTGGGGTGAGACCAGGAGCGGAGGTCTGCGGCGAGCCAGTCCGTCCCCTGCCCCCAGGCTCCTGAGCCAGAGGCCACATTACTAAAGCCTCTTCCGATGAAACTAGACAGATGATAAACGTGGAAAACAAAATAACCATCAGCCCAGATGAACCGAACTCGCTTCCTATTTGTTTTTTAAACATACGAGAATCTAGACATTTAACTCTGCACATCACTGAAACCGCACGGAGGCGAGAGGCTCGGTGCACGAGTGACCACGGGCACCACAGTCCCAGGGAGAAGGGGTCACCCCCGTGAGGAGCCACGTCGCACATGGCTGCGGGGTTACGCAGGTCATCAGACTGCACAAAAGAAACATAAGAGCCTGAAACCTCCCTGGACTGACCCCCAACGCGCTTAAAAACCCTCTCAAGAGAATTCTGGAAGACGAGGGCCAACAGTGCTAAGCAGGAGCCAGTCCCAAGGTGGGTACGGCGCCCCTCACGGAGCCACCTCGAGAAGGCCCTTGTGTGGACGGTGAACAGGGAGGGTGTGGCTGTAGGCCGAGATGCTGGGGCCAGGCTTTGACGCCCCGTCTCCAGACCTGGGCAGGATAACAGGTATGCAGTTTTCGTCGTTTGTCCAATGGTGTATTTTTAGACACGCCTGTCTGCATGCAGGCTACTTTTCATAAGAACACAGACATAAAAGCCAAGAGAGATCCACTGACACCCAAGAAGGAAGAAATGAGGCTTCGTGCAGCGGGACCGAGAGCCAGTCCCGGGAAGTCAGATTTAGAGGAAGGTGGAAGAGGAACCTGCTGGGAAGTGGAGACCAAATCCTGACGAGTCTGCCAGAGACACACCCACCCCCCTCCGGTCAGCACGAAACAGACCTAACCATTCCTGCAAGATCTTGGAGGCATTCCAGCCCCAGTGAGATCGTGCACCGGGCAGAGCCAGGCTGCGGGTGTGGAGGCCGGCCTCGGAGCAAAGCCCCGCACACAGCGGCACCACGTGACACCTCCCGGCCCGTGGCGATGGCAGCCAGACAAGCCTGAGGTGCCTGCAGAGCGATTCCCAGGACAGGGAATCAGGAGATAGATATCCAGGCACAAGGGCAGGGACCTCCGTTCATCGCCCGTGGGGGGGCACCCCAGAACCTGAGACGCAAGCAGAACCAGCCACGTGGCAGAGCGGAGACTGTGCCGCAAGGAGACACGTGGTGGCAGGCATCAGAAGAGAGGCTGGGGGCCCACTCTCTCTCAGGCTGCCATGGAATCCAGGACAGGGCGCAGTGAAAGCAGCAGAGAATAAGAGAACACCCTCGGAAATCCAGCATCTCACTTCCCTGGGAAGCTGGAGGATGAGAAGGAAGTCTCCGGAACATGCCAGAGAAAAAGGACAGCACTGCAGCCAGGAGGGGACAGGTTCTCAGGGTGAAGACAGCTCTTCAGCACCACGTCAGAGAGCAGAGTGAAGTTAAGACAAAACGACAGACTCCTGCGATTTCCGTTGAGGATTTTTCAAATTCCTGAGGACAGAGAGAAGAGCCCAGAACTCACAGAGAGGAAGCAGCACGCTCCTCGAGCGCCACAGGAGCCGGCAGCTTCGCGGCTCTGGGGCCATGAGACCTGGAACCCGTAGTGTCTGCCCGGACCAGCTCCCCATCAACATTGAGGGGAGAAACAAGACACTTTCAGACATGAAATGCACCTGAGTTTCTCCGGCTTGTCCTCTTTCTGAGACAAACCTACACTCCAGGAAATCTTGGAGGAAAAAAATGACAAAAAAGAAAGAAAAACCCCAAACCAGGCCCAGGAGATAGATCATACCCAGATTTGCAGGAAGGCACTGCATCGGGCAGAAGAGTGACTCAAGGGCAGCCGGGGGCTCCCGGACTCTCTGGGAGGAGCGCGTAATCCCAGCAAGGTGGCGGCGAGACCGCGAGGGGGCAGGGTTGTAAGGCTGTGCTCAGGGCTCATCATTCCGCAGTAACGGGCAAAACAAGAGTTTGACTGTAACTGGAAATCGGGTTAAAGGAGGTTGTGAGGGTGGGGTTCTGATGCGAGGGGACTGGTGTCCTGGTAGAAGGGAGACCAGAGCTCTCCGCCAGGGGAGGACAGCGACAGGGCACGGTCTGCAGGCCGGGAACCCGGTCTGCCGGCACACAGATTCCCGACTCCAGCCTCCAGAACCTTCTGCTGTTGAGACCCCCAGTCTGCGGCATGTGGTCAGTGGCCGGGGCTATGACGCCCTCTAACCACATGAGCTGGCCGCAGGGCAGCACCCAGCGGGCACTCTCGGCCTGCCGGTCAGGTTTTGCAAGAAGATGCTCTGGTTTGTACACAATTTTGTGGTTCGAAAGTCACTTGAGTAAATGTCTTTTGTGAAATTATGTCATTCCTCTTTTCACTGAAAACCCAAAGCTTATATTTTAGGAAGTATGAACGACACTAACTTATGTTCAGCTAAGATCCTCCCTGATGGGACACTGATCTACGCAAATCCGCACACATCTGCACAGCGGAACAACGCGCCTCCCAGCTGACTCCGCGAGGGTTCTTCCGTACAAGGCTGTGTACTTTGAAACCTGTTGCTTCAAAACCCACTTCCCCCTAACTTCCGAGTCCCCACATCAGGCACTTTGTCACCGAGTTCCCCTTTAAGGAGTTCAGTGTTGACTGTTCTTTGTTTCCCCTAGAGCACCAGACCCAGCGCAGGGCTGTGCCTGGAGTTCCTGAAAACTACTGCTGCACGGAGACCTCGAGGGCTGTGTATGGCCTGCACACACACATTCACGCACACACCCACACGTGCACGCATGCACAGACGTGCATATACACATACGCATGCTTACACACATGCAGATACCTATGCACATGTACATACATACACACGCCCCAGGGATACATACCTGTGCACACATGGTTGCACACACACATGCACATATGCACGCGCACACACGCATACAGGCCCACATGTACATACACACATATGCACACACATGGTTGCACACACACATATGCACGCACACACACGCATACAGGCCCACATGTACATACATACATATGCACACACATGGTCGCACACACACGCACATATGCACGCACACACATGCATACAGGCCCACATGTGCATACATACATATGCAAACACATGGTTGCACACACACATGCACATATGCACGCACATGGTTGCACACACATGCACATATGCACACACATGCATACAGGCCCACATGTACATACATACCTGCACATACATGGTTGCACACACACATGCACATATGCACGCACATGGTTGCACACACACATGCACATATGCACGCACATGGTTGCACACACACATGCACATATGCACACACATGCATACAGGCCCACATGTACATACATACCTGCACATACATGGTTGCACACACACATGCACATATGCACGCACACACATGCATACAGGCCCACATGTACATACATACATATGCACACACATGGTCGCACACACACGCACATATGCACGCACACACATGCATACAGGCCCACATGTACATACATACATATGCACACACATGGTTGCACACACACACGCACATATGCACGCACGCACACACATACAGGCCCACATGTGCATACATACCTGCACATACATGGTTGCGCACACACATGCACATATGCACACACACAGGCCCACATGTGCATACATACATATGCACACACATGCTCACACAGGCATTACACGTTCTCACACACACGCATATACACTCGTGTGCATACACACATTCATATACGTACACACACACGATACACAGGCACGTACACACGTTTGCACAATACACACACGTGCACACGGTACGGTGCGGTCTCCATGCACACAGACACCCAGAGCTCTCACAAAACCTCAGATGTGTCTATGATGTGTCGTGAGGGCCACCTGTCAGGCACACACTACGGGCACAGGAGGCGCCTGGGACGCACTGCTGCAGGCGCTAGTCAACTGTGGCCCCATATCCTCCAATGAGCCCAGCGGAGCCACACGGAGCCGTGTGGAGGTGGAACCGGCAACGGAGAATGGCCCAGAGCCCTGCCCTTGGAACAGACAGAATCGGAGGTGGGCCAGTGAACAGGGGAAGAGGGAGCCCCGCCCAAGGAGAGCGGAAATGAGGAATTCAGACAAGACGTGCCCAGAGATAGCGCTACCCTACCACTCAAACCCCAAACTCTTAGTCTCATCACTCGTAATTTGTCAAAAACTCTAAAACGTCTGCTCTCTAGCTGAGGATCCGCAACCTAGCAAACTGAACTTCCGACTCCTATCCGGTCTAGATTGATTCTGTTTGATCATATATCTGATACCAGATTCATATTTTAGGGTTAAAACATTTAATAAAAACCCCCAAGGTAAACTAAGCTCTTCAAAGAGAATTAAGAAATCCAAACAGGCAGAACAGGCACTGGATAGCCAGTGATGACCCTGGTGCCAGGTGACCGCAGCCAACAGGACGGCAAGCAGCCCTCCCTCCCCACCCCCACACTCTC
>NC_048220.1:146785488-146803343 GCF_002007445.2 Ailuropoda melanoleuca | reverse complement strand
TTTTTTTTTTTTTTTTTTTTTTTTTTTTTTTTTTTTTTTTTTTTTTTTTTTTTTTTTTTTTTTTTTTTTTTTTTTTTTCCCCCCCACACTCACTCCCTCCCCCTCACCCTTACAATCACTCCCTCACTCCCTTCCCCCCTCATTCCGGACCCATGTCCTAGCACCCCGGGGCAGACGCTGCACTGGGGCTGGAATGGGTCTCCAGGAAGAAGGACTGTGGTTCACTTGACTCTGACAATGGTCTAACACCATGAATACCATAAGGAACGCACATGGAGACCCCATGTGAGGGGTCCCCCGGTCAGCTGGACCGTCCCCACGCAAAGCCACGCCACACTCCTCGCCAACTCAGCAAACCTGTGAATCGAAATTCACGGTCTTTGCCATGTATGTCACTGTCGTGCGTGCCCACAGCAGGTGCATGTCAGGAGAACCAACGCTGAGGACACGTGCCAGGTCCCACCTGTCTCCTGCGGGCATCGTGTTCCTGTCCGTCAGACGCTTCCCAGGGGAAGGAGGACTGAGCTGATTGCTAGGCCCGTGAAGGGCCAGGAGCAAATAGTTCAGGCTCCGTGGGCTGCACAGCACAGTCTCTGCTTCCGTGAAGGCGTCCTGGAGGGGGTTTAAATAAGCGGGTACGGCTCAGTTCCAGCAACACTGTGTTTATAAAAACAGGCAGCAGATGGATCTGGCCCACGTTTAGGGGACCCCTGTGATAGGACGATATTTCTGTTTCTGCATCAAGTGTTCGAGGACCCTGAGGGGTTGACGAGAGGCGTTAAGGGGTGGACAATTGGCAGCACTCTGGGCTTTCAACAGAAACAACTTCTAAGACGCTGGAGATACTTACCGAAATCTTTATATCTCAGCATTCTCACTTACTAATGGCGTGCACTTTAACAACAGCTTTGGGGTAAACAAGAAAATATTCTGATTTACTCTTTTGAGGTCCACGTTGGGTCTCTAGTGAAGACGTATTCAAACATGGGGCGCCCGGGTGACTCAGTAAGTGGAGCGTCTGACTCTGGATTTTGGCCTAGATGATCTCAGGGTCCCGGGATGGAGCCCCGCATCCAGCTCTGCACACAGCGGGGAGACTGCTTGGGGCTCTCTCGCGCTCTGCCCCTCTCCCTGCCTGCACACATGTGCACGCACTCACGCTCGCTCCCTCTAAAATAAATAAATCTCGAAGAAAGAGATGTACTCAAAACACGTCCACCTACAGATGGCTTGCTTCATTAATATCCAACCAGTAAACACAAGGGAACTTCAAGGTCTACGAAGCAAGGGGGACACTCGACCAGCAGAGACCAGACCAGCACACGGGACAGATGTTGGCTGAGATGCAGCCTTGCAGGGCTGGGCCCTTGGAAACACACTGGGGAGCCTCTGTGCACACCAACAGCTGCCATGTGGCTTGCAGGACCCTGGAAGACCCCTCAGAGCAGGACGGGGGCAGGGGTGTGCCAGGGACTAGAACCGGCCACCCCCAGAGAGGGAGGAGCCATGAGGCTGGCAGCGTCCTGGACGGAAGAAGCTGTGGGAAGGAGGAGGAAGGGGCTCTGGGACCCCGCCGTCAGAGCACCTGCCCTCCAGTGACTTACTTGCGCCACGTGGCCGGGGGCTGCTCGGGCTCCTGGTCTGAGGATCCCAGTGTCGCGAAGAACGTGAAGGGCCAGGCAAGCAGCATCATGGTGACAATGAGCAGTAGCCGGATGGGGAAGAGCGTCAGCGTCATGAACACAATCTGGAAAGAGAGGTGATGTCGTTCCAGAATCTGTCACCAGGGTCTGGTCCTTTGGACTCTGTGCGGAGCCAGGCCTGGGCCCCGGTGGCTGCCCTCCCCACGGTGGTGGGGCACGTGGCCAGGGTGTCCTGCCGAGGCGCTCAGACTGTGCTGCTGGGCCCCTTCCCACTCCAGCCTCAAGTCCCCTGTGTGGGAATGGCAAACAGACGGTACAGCTTACCCTGATCCTGGCGCCCTGCAGCCCCACACCCGAGCCCCTCTCCAGCTGGGCCCAGCGCACACGCCCCGCTCTTCTTAGCCTCCGAGTCCCAGCCCAACACGGGGATGCCTTTGCAGGGCTGAGCGGCCATGCAGGGAGGCCGCAGGTACAGAGCTGGCCAGATGGACTGTGGGCCACAAGGAGGACCAGGGACTCCAGGAGACCCTTCAGCCCCAGGAAGTCATGGGCAGGAGCCCAGCAGAGAGCAGGATGCAGCCAGCCTGCCTTCAAACAAGCAGCACTGGGGGGCATCATATGCCCCCCCCATGGGTCTGGTTGGGATGATGCCAGGGGAGGGGCTCTGTGGGGACAGGCAGGCCCTACAGTGAGGGGGAGAGCGGCAAACATGGGGTGGGGGCAGGGACAAACATGTGGGACTCTCCAGAGGGGCCAGGTCAGGGAGTGTCATGGGGGACGGACAGGCTCTGTCTGAAAGCAAGGACTCCTATGCAGGAAGCCACGTCTGGTTCTCACCTCGGGGCACACGCCCAGGAGTGGTGCATTCTGGGATGAGTGTAATCTCGGGGGGGGGGGTGTGACAAAACAGCACTTCCAAGGGATTTAGGATCAATAGATGCAATTTATAACCATTTGCAATAATACACACCTCAGATACGTAGGTTTTGGTACAGAGAGGACAGAAAAGACAGGCCAAGAGAAGGTGCGCGGTGATGTCTGCCAGCTGCTTGGCTAACCCAGGCTGAAGGGCCCCACGGCCGCTCACCTGGCGGGGTCCCTGTTACCTGCACCTGAGCCGTGCTGACCAGCCCCACAGACCCTTCACGGATTCTCCTGAGTCCTCTATCAAGACCGGCACTGCCCAACAGGCATACAGTGCAAGCCGTGTAAATAATTCTAAAGCGTCTAGCGGCCACGTGTAAAACATGAAAGGGGATGAAATCAATGTAATATAGTTTACTCATATATCTGAAATACTATCATTTCAGTGTGGACTCAATACAAAAATTATGAACGAGATATTTCACACTTTTTCATGACATCTTGAAAATCCAGGGTTCATTTGACGCTGCAGCTCATCTTGAGTCCCAACCGCCCCACGTGGCCGGCGGCCGGCTGTGCGCTGTGTGGACCTGCATCGCCGCGTGGCCGGCGGGTCAGGGCAAGCTGGCGCGGCCCCTGTGCCAGCCTCCCCGCTCCCCGCCGGCCCCCGGCACCACCCGGCCACGACCTCCAAGCTGAGCAGGGGCGGCGATGGCATCGTGGGGGTGACGTTGGCGACAATGCTTCCTATCAAGCGGGGGCTTCCTTGAAGTGTAGCCAATGTTCCCCGCTGATGAGAACGTACCCCCCCACCCGTTTTTTGCGAGTCGCGTCTGCTTCAAGTCGTGAACGTGCTGAACGCACCTGCCGTCCTTCCTGCTCCCTCAGCCCACGGACACGGCATGCGGCAGCCACAGCGTTTCTAACGTGACAACCTTGGTCATGGTGCCGGCCGCTACCCGCCGGGCCACCTTCTCTCGAGCTGTCCGAGTTTGCGTCCGGGGCAAGTCAGGGGCCCTCCGGGTGGGCCCTGCGGGGACGTCCACACGCCGGCGAGCCAGCTCCTAGGGGAGTTGCTACAAAGATGTATGTAACTAACTGCTGGGGGTTTTTTGCTTTTTTTTTTACTGTCTATCTAGATTTTCTACATTCGCTTCAATTCATTTCAGGGGTTTTGTTGAAGGAAATCCTCTCTGAAAGTCCCAGCTGATTTCTCCCCAATTACTTCCCCACCGCGTGTTTTCAAGAGACTCGAATGAAGCTGCCCCTGGCGTTCTGCCGCGTGTCTATGACAACCCTGCCCCGGCCCGCTGTGTATTTATTATTATTTGTGCCTCTAAAACTTTTCAGCTACGGTGACAGATATTCTTCCAGTTTATCAATCTGTTTACTGAGCCGGTTCAGGACGTATTTACTGTCTCTACTGTGACCAGTCGGTCATATTAATTTTAGCTCCTACAGACTCTTTCTGAGTCGACTCCAACGTCCCTTTGAACTTCCTGAGGTAAAAGCCCCGGTGTTATTTTCAGAAGTGCCCTCTTTCTCAACAGTCACGCTGAGAACACGCAGCTTTCGCTAAGGACCATCTACCCCCACAGCTAAGTTACCGGAAGGCTGAGCGTTCGCTGCCGTCGACGGCCACTGCCTGTGAAGCATGCTAACGGAACGTCGCAGAACGTCCGTCCCACGCGGCAGGGGCAGCGCGAAGCCGCTGGCTCACCCGCGTGCTCTCCCACCGCGCGCCCGCTCTGCAGCCGGCTCCCATGCCCACACGTCCGTGCGGCAGAGCGCACCGCACGGGGCTCCGGGAGAGCACGCGGCTTCCACCCCGGCCCACGCATCTCCGAACCGCAGACCGGGACGGGGCTCCGAGCGGCCCCAGGGAAGCGGGGCCGGGGAAGCGTGACCCGAACCTGCCCAGCGCCCCGGGTCAGGGCACACAGCGCTGCTCTTTACGTGGCTTAGTTAACAACCTATGTTCCCGCGAGTGGGCCAGCAGCCACGGGGTTCACTCGGCCATTCCACGTGGGACACAGCACGTGGCCAGCACTGACCCTCAGATGATGCGCTCACATGCCCGCTCTGACACGCACCCGGGAGGACACAATCTGGTTTCCAAGCTTCACAGCCAGTGGGGAGAGGACACGTGAGTGACCATCACACACTCTGACACCCCGTAAACAGACAAGCCTCCCACGAGGCAATGAGTGGGCAGGTGGAATGTAACGTGGTCTGAGTCACAGACCTACAGTGAACCGCCGTGCCTCGGCCTGAAGGACAGGGCAGAAAGTGGCTCCCCAGGCACCAACTGACGGAGTGCTGTGTGAGCTGCTTGGGGAAGTCAAGGACCCTCAGGAGCCCACGGGGTGCAGGGGGGACCTGCCTGGGCTGCTCTCTGGGACCCCAGGACTCTGCCTTCACCTGGCTCAGCCAGAGGGCCTGCATATTTCCGCCGGGCTCAACCCTGCCCCAGAGGAGGGGAAACTGTCCCCAGGAGGGGCAGGACTTGGAAGGCTTCATGCAGCCCTCTCCAGAACTTTCTGTGGGCTCTGACCACTTGTCCTGAGCTCAAGGCTGCTCCCTGGTTGCACCCTCCTATTCTCCTGCAACTTCTGGCCCACTTGTCTTCACAGGCTCTGTCGCCTGTGTCCACCCAGGCCCGGCCACTGGCCTCCTGGCAGCCTTGCCACCCACCACGCCCTGTGCAAATGGGCCCAGTGTCTCAGTCTGTCCAAGCAGACTCAGTGTTTCCAGCCACAGGACGACAGCCAGCACGGCCACATCAGCCACGCGGATGTTCTCAAATGGGCTGGGGCTGCGGAGAGACCACAATCACCAAAAAGACGTTGGTAGAAAGTCCTGGCTGGACTGGAAAACAAAGGGCACAGAGCAGATGAAAGGGACTGGTCGTGCCGTCTCCAGGCCATTCTGCTGGGTGCCCACAAGGCGCTGTCATTAGCGGCCTGCCGGACACGGTGCCTCCTTCCCCGAGGCCACGGGCACCTCTGCTCCTCGGCTGGCCTGGAGGGCAAGCCCATGGAATTACAGAGCCCTAGGGTCACAGTCCCTGGGGGAACATGCAGGGAGGCAGGGGGGCGCCCTGGGGAGAGGGCAGGGCTCCGTTTCCCACAACCCAAGACCCAGCTCTGTGTAGGACGCTGACTCAGAACCCCCGGCTTGGGGGAAGGGGGACCGGGGACAGCCCCCAAAACCCACTCCTGCAGAAGCCCCTCTCAGAGCTGGGAGGTGGGTCAGCAGGCAGCAGGCAGGGATGGACGGACAGCGGCCCTGGGCGGGGGGGCAGGCAGGGGCAGGCGGGGGCAGGAGAGCAGGGACCTCGGGGAGAGAATGCTGGCCTTGCTCCCCGGGTGACGGCACTGGGTGGGGGTGGAGGAGGACAAAGCAGCAGCATGGGGGGGGGGAATGCAGACAGAGCAGGAACGACTGGAAATACGGGACCTGCGTCCCCTCCAAGGTCTGACGGCTGCAGCGTGACTGCCCCTCTCAGCAGCCCAGTGACCCTCAAGAGCATCAGGTCAAATAAGCCGTGAGGTGCCCCTCCCTGCTGCGAGCTGTGGGTTTACAGCCCAGTTCTAGGAGGACCTGCGTCCAGCCTCCCCAGCTGAGTGAGGTCACTCAGGTTGGCCACGATACACTGTCCATCAGGAAGGGGTGTGCTGTGTCCACACACACAAGTTCTCAGAGCAGCCATTCTAACCTAGCATGCTCCATCAAGTGTCCCCGGTGAGCAGACCCCGGTGGGGACCCACTCAGGTGCCGGAGGGATGTCACGGCTGCCTGCGGGCTCTGAACGCCATTTCCTGCCCGAAGGAACCAGGACTCCTGGGTGAAGCCAATTCCAGGCCGGGGTGGAGAACGTGCAAGAGGAACCAGGACAGCAGGGTACAGCTGAAATCAGGAAGGCGGCAAAGGCCCCCAGACTTCGGAGCCCCCACGGCAGACAGCAATCTGAGCACTGATAAGATCAATGCACTGATGGGACCTTCACGTGCGCTGGCGCCCTGCGTCCATCAACACATCTGCACACACCCCACCTCACTGGTCGCCTTTGGAGGGACGCAGGCTCCTGGGGGTGATGCTGGCCCACGAGGGGACATCAGGCATCACACGGTCTGTCCCATGAGACTGTCCCTTGGGGCAGCCGGGGGGGGGGATCTGCGAGCGTTCCCCAGAGGCTCCCTAGAACCTTATCGTGCACGCACACCCAGGTGAGGGAGTGTGCGTGTGAGGCTGCGGGGCTGGTGGGGCTGATGCAGACATGCCCGGCTCAGCGCCTGTGCGGGGGCACGGACTGTGCTGCTGGCGCTGGGCCGTGGCTGCCAGCCGTCCTCCTTGTGGGATGCAGATACACCCGGAGCATTTGTGGCTGAAATGGTGGAGTCTGGGCTTCGCGTCACAATCACTGGGGGTGGGAGGACAGTGGGTGTCCCTGAGACCAGAGTGGCCATAAATTGGTGATTGCTGAGACGGGGTGGTGGGCACAGGGCTCCTACGTTTTCTCTGCTTTGGTGTGAGGAGCTGAACTATGTGCCCCTCACCCCGGACCTCAGAATGTGGCTGTATTTGAACACAGGGCCTTTAAAAGATGATTAAGGTAAAATTAGGTCACTGGAGTGGACCCTAATTCCATATGGCAGGTGTCCTAAGAAGAGATTAGCTTACAGACACACAGAGGGAGGCCTGTGCAATGGCTCCTGCACGCCCAGGAGGGAGGCCTCAGGAGGAGCCTGGAGAGTGGACTTGCAGCCTCCAGGACCAGGGCGAGGAGCGCCTGTTGCTAAAGCTGCTGGCCCACGGTGGCATCACGCCCCAGCGGGCGCACCAGTGCGTGTCCCCAACCCCCCGCGACAAGGCGTGTGAAAGACCACACTCACCAATCTGCAGTGAATTCACCTCGCATGCTGTCTGGAACTCTCTGCCGAAGGCCTCTCTGGTCACAAGGCCCAGCTCAGACGCCCCTGACGGTCACTCCCTCCTCTCCACCAAGGCCACTAACATCGTCCTCATGTAAGCTGTCCAAGCTCCTTGTGTTTCACAGCCAACACGCACTGTCCACATGCTGTTTAAGAGACAAAGGCCCGTGGAGCCACACGGATGCCCAGCGTCTCCACCCACGCTGTCCCCCTGCCCGGCTGGGTCACTGGGACACGTGTCCTTGCTGGAGTGGATGGGCCAGGCCCGTACCCGGATGTCATGCACCCCCGGAGCACACATGGGAGTGGCGCCATCCAAGGTCCCCAGCCGGCTGTCCGAGGTGCTGACACAGGGCCTGCAGGCAGGAGACGCACAGGGGAGCGCGAGGGGGTCGGCGTGACCACTCTGACGGGAGAAGGGTCAGCAGCTTGACGGCACAGCGGCCGAGTCACAGCGCACAGCAAGCACCGGGCCGCGAGGCGCATGCTGCCTCCACGGCACGCGGCACGGTAGCAGGCAGGCCACCGGTGGGGGGGTTTCCGAAGCCGCTGTGCTTTCACTGTGGGAAAGAGGAATGATGGCCATTCCAACGGATATGGAAACACACTGACAAACACGCAGAAGAGAAACGCATTCCCCACGTGGTTAGAGAACACGGGAGTGCACGCACAGGGGAGCGCACGTACAGGGGAGCACCTGCTGGCCGCGGACGGACGGAGCTGCGCACTCAGAGCCCAGGCTAGCATCTGAAAACTACGCTTGCGCGCGCGCGCGGGCAGCACTCCGTCCACCCTCAGTTGCCGCAAACCACTCCTGGGGGCTGGGGGCGGAGAAGGATAATCGAGAACAAACGCCAGCCCCTGTGTTCCGTGGCCAGAGCTCCGCGCCGTTGCCACGAGGAGGCTTAATGCCGAGCCCCGAGTCCCCCCGGTGCTGGCAGAGGCCAGGTGCTCCTGAGACCCGAGCAAGCATAGCTCAGGGCTGGCCTCGGGGCCTGTCCTCCCCACAAGGCCGTGTGCCCGTCCACACCGCAGGGGACGATTCGGGTACAGCCCGTGTGTGCACCTGGCTGGCTGACAGGCCCGGGTCCAGCTCCCCACGGAGCGGCTGGCGCAGGTGTTGCTGGTTGCTACAGAGCTGGATGTCACCCAGGGGCGCCACCAGGGGCCAGCGAGCCAAAGGTCGCCTGTGTGACGGTGGCAGCAGCCAGCCAGAGGGAGGAGCTTCAAGCTCCTCAGGGCACGAGGACAGATCCCGAGGTGACCATCGCTCAGAGACAGAAGAGACAACAACAGGACTCCTATCGTCACATCGCTTAGATTACATTTGAAAGGCAGGATTTTCCAGGACAGCCGGCGGCCTGGGTGAATGCACGGAGGGCGGACAATCGCTAAGGGGTGTGGGGCCCAGGGGCAGAAGTGAATAGGCCTGATTAGTGGGGGTGCTACATACACAGTAAACACGGGGGGCCCTGGAGGGACCACGGGCACCCTGAGCCGACATCGAGGGTGCTCAGATCCCAAGTGGAAAGGACAAACGGTATTCTGACCTGTGGGTCTGCCCACACCCACGAGGATGGGCTCCCGGGGCCCCGGAGGGGAAGTGCCAGACTTCTGGATTTCTAGCGCTCCCCGGCCCAGCACCCAAAGCAGGGTGGAGCAGACCCACTGGCCACAGCTGAAGGAATGCCGCGGAGTCAAAGTCCCCGCAGGGCTGTGGTTCTAGGGATAACACGACCAAGAGAATCCACTACCCCCAATCAGTTAATCCACCCAGACAGTGCGTGTGCCCCATGGCAGAGCAAGACGCAGACGGGCAGCCTGGCAGCTCAGTGGGGGCCCGGGTCTGCGGGCAGGACGGGCTCATCTTCTGAAACAAGCCCGCACTGGGGCTCAGGGATGGAGGGAGGGCGCCCTGGAAGGCCGTTTGGGGTCCCCCCAGGCTCTTCCCACGAGGAGACAAGCCTCACGGATTCTGCAGAAAGACGGCCACGTGAGGTAAACAGAGGGGAAACCGTACCTGTGGAATCCATCTTTCTCTTTGGCTGTTAACGTATTTAAAAATAAAGCAGGTTGTTTTTGAAAATCCTGAGAACAGACAGAATATTCTGAAACTGGGAAGCCACGGCCAGTGCCCCTCACTCAGCCCGGCTCGGGCAGGAAGGGGCTCCGCAGAGCCACGTGCTGCTGATTCCTGCCACCTAGGCCACTTTCTCCCAGCCCAGCGACCAACCAGATCCATCGACTTGTCTTCTTTCTCAAGAACTTGGGGGGCGCCTGGGTGGCACAGCGGTTAAGCGTCTGCCTTCAGCTCAGGACGTGATCCCGGCGTTATGGGATCGAGCCCCACATCAGGCTCCTCTGCTATGAGCCTGCTTCTTCCTCTCCCACTCCCCTTTGCTTGTGTTCCCTCTCTCGCTGGCTGTTTCTGTCTCTGTCAAATAAATAAATAAAATCTTTAAAAAAAAAAAAAAGAACTTGGAAAAAGTACAGCAATCGTCACAGGAGTGCCATCGGCTGGCGTGACCCAGCCCCTTCCTGCACAGACTCCCAGCCTCGGAGCCCAGGAAGGTGCTCCAAGAGCATCAGCTCCGGACCCGACACCTGGCAGGTGCAAACCCAGAAAACCAACCTAAGAAACCCTCTCCCCACTGTTCCCCCCATCAGCAAAACACCTTTCCCAAACACAGGGATGCAGACCGCACGCGGCCTGGGATGTGGAGACAGCCTCCTAGCTGGAAAGTAGAGAGAAAGAGCCGCGTTCTCAACGGTGGCTGTGAGCGTCACCGTCACGTCACACGTGGCTGCTCTCGGGAAAAAGGCTCCTTTCCATGAAGAGATGAAACACAGAGCAAGGCTAGAAATCTGGGGTGTGGACAGTGCGGGGAGGCGGGGACGGCTGCCGGGAGCGAGGCCACGTCTGCGGGGCTGGTCCATCTTCCCTGGGCACCCTGTGTTTCCAGAGTAGCTGGCCGCCTTCTGTGTCATTTGTCATTCTATTTAATCCTGTGTCCAATTCACATCGGACTCCCTCGTCTTTTTCTCGCTAACGTGTGAACGTTGGTCTTCTTGCCCCTGGTCTTCAGCGGTCCCACACTCTGAAGTTGTGTGTCCACCTGTGTGGACCCTCTCCTGCCAGGACCACACTCACTGCTACATACAAGCTATTTCTTCTCAGCTCTCCCACTCAAATCTAAAATTAAATACAGCGTTGCTACAACAGCTATTTTTTTCTTTCAACCCGCAAGCAGCCCCGACTTCCCCAGCACGCTGGTCTCTCTGCTCAGGAACTTTCGAATCCCGTCTTGGCACGTGCGCCCAGCCCGGAGTCTTGTGCAAAAGACAGCGTCTCTCAGGAACTCGCTGTGAGTTTACCGATCTGCCACGCAGCCCGACAGCACGGCTGTGTCCTACGGCAGAAACAGACCTCTGTGCAGCCCCTTACGGGGTCAGGGCTGCCCCGCTCTAAGGCGACCCTACACATACACTCTGTGACCAAGGGAGCCACACCAGGACCCCCACCAACACCACACAGTCCTTCCTCACCTGCCTTTTAGCCAGTGTCCGAGGGTCCGGCGGGGTGGAGGTCAGAGCCTGCCACTGGCTCGGGCCCAAGGCCAGCCCTGTCCCCCAGCACCGAGGGTTTCATGGGGCCGTGTCTGCAGGCCCCTGGCACAGGGTCACAACCACACGGTCAGTGGTCAGTGCGGAGGGCAGCTCAGAGCCCCCAGGAGAAGGTAGCAGAGATCTCGGCACTGGGGGCATGAGGAGGCTGGGCAGGGCACGGCACTCAGTCCATGCTTAAGGGCATCAGACGAGCTAAGGAGACTCCGCGGGGGCCAGGGAAGTGCAGCCTTAGGACATCAGGAGACACCTCCCACGGCAGACAGACTCAGCGTCTCCAGGGAGAACCTCCAGGGAGAACAACCAGCAAGATACTGACCACCAGAGGCTGGGCCCCAAGGCAGGGAAGGGGCAGGGGTGTGAGGCAGCTGGAAGGGGCAGTGCGCCAGGTGCAGAAAGGGCTCAGGAAAGCCCCCGCCCTGCTGAGCGCTGCGTCCCCGCTGCACCGACACGGAGGGAGCGAGTGGACAGGCTTGGGGGCTGAGAGGAGGACTCCCGACTGCCCGCTGCACTCATCACCGTCACCACGGCTCCTGTGGCAGCCGCCCTGGCTCCCCTGTAGGAGCTCAGCCCTAGGAGCCCATGGCCGGCATGGGGGGACCCCGCTCTGCCCAAGCACCCAGAGCCCCTGGGCTCCTAACACTACAAATGCAGACTGCTCCCCCTGCCCAGCCAGTGTGGGCGTTCCCCAGTCCCTGCCCTCCCCACCTGAGGGTTCAGGCTATGGGCACGGCGGCAACCAGTTGGGGCCTCACATACAGCGCCCTCTGCAAGCCACAGAAGAAGACATGTCAGAAAGGAAACTGAAGTTCACTGGGTCACTGAACACGTGCCAAGTGCCTATCACAAGCCAGAGCCAGCACTGCTCCCGACGACGGGGGAGCGGGGAGGGCCTGCAGCCCCACGGGCTCCGAGCCCCGTGGGCAGCACGGTCGGTACAGCAGCTGGCTTGCCTGGGCGGAGCTGGGGAGGGCGCACCTTTCCTTCAGCAAACTGAGAAAGATCGGGAACACCAGGGATTGAAGCAAAGATAACCAAGTGCCCGGAGCTGGGCCCTGGAGGCAGCCGGGGGAGGGTGCTGACATCCTTCCCTGCCACCAGCTGGCCTCTGGGCTTCCCTCGCCCCCTCCTACCCACTCGTTTCATATAAAATCACATTTCCCCGGGGTTTTCAGGACCCTTCAGCTGGAGACCCTGTGGTCTCTGTGATTCTGAGCTGCCGCTCCTGCAGGCTCCAGATGGGGAATCCCACAAAAACCGAACTGCAGGCCAGAGGTCCTTCCGTGGCTGCCCACTCAGCCCCGAGAGCGGAGCACCGGCAGGGCCTGCCTCTCTTGGCAGGTGCTGAGGACAACGGCTGGGACAGGCAGAAACACGGCCAAGAGCAAGAGTTCTGGGCCGGCTGTCCCACTCCAGGGACAAGGCTCAGATACAACGTGGGAGCAGGCTCCAAATCCCTACTCAGAGACCAGGGACGCAGTGGCACCTGACCCGTTCCCACAGGCATCTCACCTGGGGGTCCTGGACACCCGGGAAGTACAGCTACTCAGAAAGGGAGCTTTCCAGGCACAGAGCTCCCCGCTGCAGAGACCAGGAGCAGCAGAGTCCCTCAGACGGGCAGAGGAGCTCAGGCTCTGAGCAAGGCTGGACGAGCAGCTCTGGGGGGGGGGGGCAGGTGCAGGGCCCGCACCACAGGCAACCTGGTGAGGGGCTGGGACAGGTGGGCCATCCCAGGAGGCACTGGCTTTTTCTGGAGAACACCCCCACCCAAGGGGATGAGAAACACGGAAGGAGCGGAGCAGGGAGGGGGAGGTGCACAGACCACGCACAGAAAAGGTCCTGGTCCACTGAGCGAGTGATGCCCAGGAGCCACATACAGGGTCAGAATGGTGGCGGGGCCAGCACTATGCCAAGGGACCACCGAGCTCCCGCGCTTGGGCAAGCTCCAGGGGGCCGTGAGCTCATCTCTTTACTAACAGTCTGTGCATCTCCTGGGCTGCTAGGCGCCCCTGGCTGTGGTCCAGGACAGAGCAGGTCCCTGCCCTCCTGCCCTCAGGGCTCAGGGTCCTGAGGAAGTCCCTCCCCTTAACTGTTAGGGGCAGTGGTTTACCTTGGCTGCTGCCTCAGTCAGGACAACAGGCAGCAGGGGCAGGGAATGGGGGGGGTGCAGAGGTGCCTGGTGGGGGCTGGCGCCTGGGGCAGGGATCAAGGAGACTGAGAGAACCCCCCAAGAATTCCCTCCCCTCCCCAGACAGACCCTCCCCCCTGCTCACACTGACAGACACACCCAGGCTGTGTGGCCCTAGGAAATCCCTTATCTCCAGGGCCTCTGGCACAGTGGAATAGAAAAATCCTGAAATTCAAGTGCTGTAGCATTTCCAGCTGCTTCCGTTTGTTCAGCAAATTCCAGCAGAGCACTTGCAGGGGCCAGGATAACAGTCCATCTTGAGTCCCTCGCCAAGGGGGCTCCTCTAGGAACAGTCCCAGGGCGTCCCGACCAGCTGCAGACGCTCCCAGCTGGGCACCTCCTGCCCTGCTCTGCTCTCCGATACAGCACCCCCAGGACAACCCGGCTCAACTTCACCCCCAACTGCTGGCTTCACCCAAAAGCTGGCTCCAGGCCCCCAGCTGTGGGAAGCTCCTAGGGAACCTCCAGGTCCTGTCCCCCAACTGTAGGGAGCCCCCCCAACCACATCCTGTCTCTAGCCCCCAGCTGTGAGTCCCCCTCCAGCTGCAAGGAGACCCAAGGGCATATTCTGTACTTCCCCAGCTGCAGGGAGCCCCCCGGAGCATTCCATCAGTGACATTTGTGGGTGAGAATGGGCCCGACACCAAGCTTGTGGTAGAAGCCTGGGCAGTCTACCCCCGGCCAGGTGGGCACTCTTCCAAGTACACCAGGGATGTGTAGAGTGCACTGGTCCAAGTGCTCCCGGGCACAAGGCTTGAGTGCAGCTAGGGTGGAATGGGAGGGGGTGGGGTGGCGGCTGCTGACTGGTGCAGGAGGCAAAAGTGGGGACAGGAGGTGAAAGTGCCCTGAGTGCTCGGGGGCAGGGGAGGAGGGCTCTGGGCTTGGGACGTGCTGAGCTCCAGCGGTCCGGGAGCCCCCACGAGGATGTGGAGCTAATGAGTCCCATGGCACAGAAGTGACTGACGACTCCTTCCTAACAGTGAAAAGACCTACCAATACAGGGAGAGGGCTCTGCTCAGCTGTTGGCCGTGTACACGGGACCATTCAGGGCCTGGTCCAAACCAGCCCCTCGCCCTTGGATTCCTGGCTGTCTGGGGCACTAGGCTCACTTCTGGGGGTGCTATGCATGGAGCAGAGGGTCCCACTGGGTGGCTACACCGGTCCCCACCCTCCAGACCTCAGGGACCCTGTGCGAGCCAGCTCTGCACCCCATCCTAGGGGTTTGGAATATCAAAATCATGAAAGATGTTTTAAAAAAAGATTTCATGTGGCAAGTAGCTTTTCAGAGAAAATAAATCACTCCTCTTTCTCTCAGATGGAAAAACGACTTCTGGGAGTAAAAAGGCCAGTCTCCAGGCATCTGCGGCAGGTCCCGCACACGAGCAGGGAGGACGCCAGCGGCTCTACGCAGGGCAGTCCGGGGCAGCTTCGCGAAGCACCAGCAAATGCAAGAGAACAGAGTCAGCGCCGTGCCTGAGAGACGCTGGGACCCGCAGCCGTGTGTGTGCTTAGGGACAGCATTTAACCGGCTTGGAAACACCCCAGCTCACAAGGCTGGAACGTGGGGCAAACACCAGGAACACGCTGATTAGTTATAATACCGCACAGAACGTGGCACGAAGGGCTGCTTGGTGAGCGGACTGGAGAAGGTCAACACTGCGATCACAGTTAGACACACACTTTCCTCTGGGCTGATTTTCACAAAAATTCACAACCTCACCCAAGGTTTACGGAACACTAGAAATGTGAGAAACACTAGCTCGGGAAAGGTTAAGGTCACCCTGACACATCACAGCAAACGCATGAGGACCGGGCGAGGGGCAAGCTCAGAGGACTCACTTCCAATGTGTCGAGGAAGCTAGACTGCTTTCCAGGAAGTAAATCTCCCTGGCACTAGTCACTGGGAGTTCAGAGATGGGGAAACATCACAGCTGGAGGTGGGATGCACTCACACCCGAGGGTTCCAACAGAGGTACCCAAAAAACCTGGGTGATGGAAACCAGTTCATGATCCCTAAAACAGAGAATCGCCACATGACTACCCAATATCGTACTACTCAGTTTTTCATATCTGAATGAGTTATTTTCTGTCCAGAGAGATGCTGAAATTCCTTGCTAAATCTGCAGTTAAATGACAGATGGACTGGTCAGTAATCTGCACACACACGGCAGCCCCTCCCCAGCAGCAAATGCTAACAGGTGAACACAGGTACCCTCACTGGTTTATCCTAACTCAGAATTCAGGTGAGCTTCTGAGCAGCCCTCGGGCGTCTCAGTCCTTGCTGGATTTGCTTATTTATCCACTTTGGGAAGCCGACTCTATTGCTTGGACAGTCTAGTTCTCTCTGCTGAGACCTGAGCACAGTGATTTCATACAGGTACAAAGCTTGCACAGCACTGCTTGCGAAAAGCAAAATGTCCCTGTAGAGCGGAACTTGGAACCTAGGAGGTACAAGCTCTATGCCTTGGACCACACACCACAGACACCCGAGTAACCGCAGCCCCATTATGAACATATAAAATACACCACAATCACTCCCATGCGCACCTGACAGGGCGTCTGCAACACGGCAACAAGGTGTACGCAAAGTATCCTTCCCTTTCTGGGAGGCTAAAACCTTCCACCCACCTGTTCTTTTTCTGAACGTCTTCCAGCAGCTGCCTGCCAACATCTAAAGCCAGAGTCCCCGCCTCACTGAGGAACAGCCCATAGTTTGCTCCAAACTCCAATGCACATCCTGTGTCCTTGCCTGAGGGGCACGGGGGTCTCTGGCTCTGCTTGGACATCGTCCCCTTCGCACATTTATTCGCCAACAACTGGCTATCTACGGCAGACCCCACTTGGACAATAAGCACACAGTCTGTGGCACACAGACCTGGCCCCTGTCCATCCACAGTAATGGGGGGAGGGGCTGCAAATGTGACAGGGATGCAGACGCGACCCTCCAGGGACCTCCAGGGAGGAGGGGGCTTCCTCCTGCAGGTGATAACGTCGCCAAGACCTGCCGGAGGAGCAGAGAGGCCAAGAGAGGGTAGGCAAAGGCAGGAAGACATAGGTGGGGTGCGGCCTTGGAAACGCCTGGAAGAGTCAGGGGTCAGTCCCAGGGTCACCCTCAGGGGGTTCAGAAAAGTGGGTGGCAGAAGGCCTGTGGACCACAGGTGAGGGCTGGTGGGGGCACCGTTCAGGAGCCCAGAGGAAGTGGCTGTGCTCCTAACCTCCCCACCCCCCAAAAGCTGGGTACAGCAGCTGGCAGGTGAGGAGTTCGAGTCTGCAAGCAATGGAACGCAGAGGGGCAGGTGCCAGCAGACCCCAGGGGCGGGCAGATAATGGTGTCTGTCTCCAGACACACACAGACACAGGGGACAAGGCCCAGGAGCTGACTGGTACAACTCTGCTTTTTCACGTCCCTAGAAGGGATGCCACCCTCCCCCCTCTCCCTTGTCCTCAATCTTGTGCCTACCCTTTCCTCTCCCACAATGATAACCAAGCCCACCCAGAGGAGGCTTCAAGAAAAGCATGCAACCCAGGACAACAACACTGAACTTCAAGAACTTTTCACTCTAATGTTGTTTCAAAAGAAAAACTTTACTCACTAAAGAAGAATCTCAATGTTACCTCAAAATGTTTGGTCACAGCTGGAAATATACTCTCCACCAACTGTACGCTGTTCAAATCCTGAAGTTGAGCCTACTTCTATT
The DNA here is from genome assembly GCF_002007445.2 of Ailuropoda melanoleuca. Classification (NCBI taxonomy): domain Eukaryota; kingdom Metazoa; phylum Chordata; class Mammalia; order Carnivora; family Ursidae; genus Ailuropoda; species Ailuropoda melanoleuca. The sequence continues at coordinate 146,786,392 of NC_048220.1, read as the reverse complement.
ACCGTTTTGGAGTTAAAAGAAAGGCCGTGTTGTGAGCGATCTTACAGAAACGCAAACACAACGCACAACCAGAGGGCAGGAATGTCAATGCTGAGGCCCCACACGGCTGGGGGATTACCCCACCAGGTCCGGGAATTACCCCGCCAGGTCCGGGAATGGCTCCACCATGACAAGGAATTACCCCACCATGTAGGTCAGGGAATGGACCCCACCAGGTGAGGGAATTACCCCGCCAGGTCCGGGAATGTTTCCCAGCAGGACAGGGAATGACTCCACCGGGACAGGGAATTACCCCGCCAGGTCCGGGAATGGATCCCCCTAGAAGCCATGTAAAGAAAAAGGACAAGTGTGGGGCCCCGCTGCTTCCCGCAGGCGTCCATCCCTCAGAGAGGTACCAGAGGACTCCACACATAAAACGTGATGGAAACTGCACACCGTTACCTCCCTCGCTAGAACCGGGGATGCATGAAGCCGATTCCGTTGCAGACGAACCCCCAAGGGAGCCCCCCCTGCACACACTCCCCAGAGCACAACTCGCGAACGCAGAGGCGGAAATCCTGCGGCTCCCTTCGCACGGCTCGCACCCCCGTCTCTGGCCCGGACTCGAACGACCAACGAGGTCCCAACATGAAGCTCATCAAGTGAGCAAGTCACATCCAGGGGGAGCCGCGCCGGCCCCTCGAGGGCCTGCACGCGGCGGGAAGGGACGCGGGACCCGGGGACCGCGCGGCGCCGAACGCCAAGGGAAACGGGTGCGGCGATCCCGGAAAGGGGTTGAGGGCCCCGGGGATGGAGTGAGGGCCGCCGGCCGCAAGGCTGAGGGGGGGTCGCAGACCGCCGGGGGCGGCGGGGCGGCCGAGGAGCCGGGCCCGCGGGACCCCTGCGGCCGCGCATCCCCGCCCCC